>NC_090649.1:350666396-350917254 GCF_040937935.1 Hyperolius riggenbachi | reverse complement strand
TCTGTTACCCTGTTGCCAAAATCTGCTCGTTTCTGGACTCTGCATTTGCCTCCTGATGTTGTACTGTGCTATGCTGATACTCCGTTGCCAAACCCTGTCTGTTTATTGGATTCCGTATCTGCCTCCTGAATCTGTACCTTATCTGTCTGTGTGTGTGTGTGTGTTAACGACCTGGCTTGCCGACCTCAAGAACTGGCCTGTTAGAGGCAGTTCCCAGACCTGTTAATGACACCCTCCTTCTCAGGTGTCA
The DNA here is from genome assembly GCF_040937935.1 of Hyperolius riggenbachi. Lineage (NCBI taxonomy): Eukaryota > Metazoa > Chordata > Amphibia > Anura > Hyperoliidae > Hyperolius > Hyperolius riggenbachi. Next base: position 350,917,004 of record NC_090649.1, on the reverse strand, counting down.
CTCACGCTCTGTCCTTCCTACCCTCAGCCTAGCTCCTCCCCCCTGGAGAGTCTAGGCCATGGGAAGGAACATACTTCTGGAGAAGTACTCAAAGTATACTGTTGCATCTAACACTCACTTGTTCTATCTGGTGTCCAGAAGTTAGTAGATATATCTGATTATCGGTGATACTGCAGATCACCAATAATCGGGTATATTCTGTATTCCTGGTGAGACTGCAGTTCACCGGTAATCAGATCCTCTGTGTTACACCGATCGTTACATTTCCACATTTTGTCACATTACTGCCACAAACATGAATCAATTTTATTGAAGTTCCACGTGAAAGACCAACACAAAGTGGTGTACACGTGAGAAGTGGAACGAAAATCATACAGGATTCCAAACATTTTTTACAAATCAATAACTGCAAAGTGGTGTGTGCATAATTATTCGGCCTCCTTTGATCTGAGTGCAGTCAGTTGCCTATAGACATTGCCTGATGAGTGCTAATTTTATTTATTTATTGTATTTATAAAGCGCCAACATATTACGCAGCGCTGCTAATGACTAAATAGAGTGCACCTGTGTGTAATCTAATGTCAGTACAAATACAGCTGCTCTGTGAGGGCCTCAGAGGTTGTCTAATGCCTGGTGCACACCAAAAACCACTAGCAGATCCGCAAAATGCTAGCATATTTTGAAACTCTTTTTCTTCTTTTTCTATAGCGTTTCAGCTAGCGTTTTGCGGTTGTGTAGCGGTTTTGGTGTAGTAGATTTAATATATGGTTACAGTAAAGCTGTTACTGAACAGCTTCTGTAACAAAAACGCCGGCAAAACCACTCTGAACAGGTGTTTTTCAGAGCGGTTTGCGTTTTTCTATACTTAACATTGAGGCAGAAACACATCCACAATCCAAAAAATGCCTCACCCCGGGAGTATGAGATTCTGCAAAATGCCTCCCGCTCTGGTGTGCACCAGCCCATTGAAATACATTACCCAAGCGTATCCACAGCCGCAAGCGGATCGCAAAACGCAGCCGAATCGCTCTGGTGTGCACAAGGCCTAAGAGAATATTAGGAGCAACTACAACATGAAGTCCAAAGAACACACAAGACAGGTCAGGGATCAAGTTATTGAGAAATTTAAAGCAGGCTTAAAAAAGATTTCCGAAGCCTTGAACATCCCAAGGAGCACTGTTCAAGCGATCATTCAGAAATGGGAGTATGGCACAACTGTACACCTACCAAGACAAGGCCATCCACCTAAACTCACAGGCCGAACAAGGAGAGCGCTGATCAGAAATGCAGTTAAGAGGCCCATGGTGATTCTGGACGAGCTGCAGAGATCTACAGCTCAGGTGGGAGACTCTGTCCATAGGAAAACTATTAGTCATGCACTGTATAAAGTTGGCCTTTATGGAAGAGTGGCAAAAAGAAAGGCATTGTTAACAGAAAGCATACGTTTGCAGTTTGCCACAAGCCATGTGACAGCAACCACCATGTGGAAGAAGGTGCTCTGGTCAGATGAGACCAAAATGCAACTTTTTGGCCAAAATGCAAAACGCTATGTGTGGCAGAAAACTAACACTGCACATCACTCTGAACACACCATCCCCACTGTCAAATATGGTGGTGGCAGCATCATGCTCGGGGGGTGCATCTCTTCAGCAGGGACAGGGAAGCTGGATGGAGCCAAATACAGGGCAAACTTGGAAGAAAACCTCTTGTAGACTGCAAAAGACTTGAGACTGGGGCAGAGGTTCACCTTCCAGCAGGACAATGATGCTAAACATAAAGCCAGAGCAACAATGAAATAGTTTAAAACATAACATATCTATGTGTTAGAATGGCCCAGAGTCCAGATCTAAATCCAATCGAGAATCTGTGGCAAGATCTGAAAACTGCTGTTCACAAACGCTGTCCATCCAATCTGACTGAGGTGGAGCTGTTTTGCAAAGAAGAATGGGCAAGGATTTCGGTCTCTAGATGTGCAAAGCTGGTAGAGACATTCCCTAAAAGACTGGAAGCTGTAATTGCAGCAAAAGGTGGTTCTACAAAGTATTGACTAAGGGGCCGAATAATTACGCACACCCCACTTTGCAGTTATTTATTTGTAAAAAATAGTACAAACTATGAGATAGAATGAAGGAGGGGTGAGGCTTGATTGAATACAAATCAGTCTTATTTAAAAGTACAAGACTTTATTCAAACATATGCTCATTATTAAAAAAACTACAAGATATTTGTAAAAAATGTTTGGAATCATGTATGATTTTCATTCCACTTCTCACATGTACACCACTTTGTACTGATCTTTCACATGGAATTCCAATAAAATTGATGCATGTTTGTGGCAGTAATGTGACAAAATGTGGAGAACTTCAAGGGGGCCGAATACTTTTGCGTGTGTGTGTGTGTGTGTGTGTGTGTGTACACATATATACACATATACATATAGATCAGTTAGGTGGAATTAGTAGTAATAAAATTGCAAAATGAATGGGAGCAATGCTGAAATGTGAAAATTGCTCTGGTCAAGGGAAAACAACCTGCAGTGGTGAAAGGGTTAAAGAGTACCCGAGCCGAAGCTCTGGTACTCAACATCAGATACTTACCTAAAGAGAGGGAAGCCTCAGTATCCTATTGAGACTTCCTTCCCTGCTGTGTGCCGAGCATGGCCCCCAGAAGCTTAGTGACAATGCATGGTCATTAAACCTTACAGTGTCGCGCACCTCTTCTTGCTGATGGGCCCACACATGCGCAGTAAGCTGGAGCCATGGGCTCCGTAGTATCGCGCAGGCAAGCTTGCGCTGCTAGTGCTCAGGCCGGCATCAGGTAGAAGAGCTGTGCGGCCCCTAACATGGAGGGGGCAGTGCTCAACAACCGGGGGGGGTTCGATAAGTAAGGGAAGCCTCAGTAGGATCCTGAGACTTCCCTCTAACTCCATGCAATGTCTCAGGCTTGGAAATAAAACCTAGCAACCCAGTGCTGCAAGGTAATTCTTATCCACTAGAACCATGCTGCCTTTGAATATCACTTACAAAGGGAAAAAAAAGTTGCACGTGGTCAAATCTACATAAATATTCACATTCAAGCACTGGTCGTTACGTACCGAGCCTGGAAGAACAACTGCTTTGACAACTCTTGAAATGCCTATGTCATACAAGCAGAGAACACTGCCTTCAGCTTCCACTAGAGCCACAAGCAATCCAGTCTTCTTTTGCCAGGAAAACTCTCTTACAGCGACAACAGTAGGCTGCTGTTCAGTTGCTGAACTAAAACAATATGCAGATAGTCTTTCACCCGTTAAGGAGTTTATAACTTCCAACTGAGGTCCACAAGCAAGCCAAGCTAATCCAGTCTTACCTAAAATTATAAAAAAAAATATATATGTATTAAAAAATAGTTGTCAACACCAAAATCAAGGTACTAAGACTTCATGTGGCCTTAGGTGGCCATACATCTAACTAACTGTCCATCAGAGGGGCTCACAATCCAGTCCCTACCATAGTCATGTCTATGTATGCATCATGTAGTGCAGAGCTCCCCAACCCTGTCCTCAAGGCCCACCAACAGTGCACGTTTTGTGGAAATCCACAGAGGGAGTTAATCAATTCTGCTGAGACACCAATTACCCCACCTGTGCAGGTTTGTGGTTTTCTGCAAAACATGTACTGTTGGTGGGCCTTGAGGACAGGGTTGGGGAGCTCTGATGTAGTGTATGCATCATAGGCAAGGGCCATTTTCCTAAACATAGCTTAAGTTTTTCTGATCATCATGATTTTGACTCCACTGAAATTAGTTTCATACCTTGAACATATCACTTGTCCTCCGACATCTTCCCAAAAGGACTACCCTTCTCAGGTCCAGGAAGAGGTTTTGGATTTTCACCCTGATGACTCTAAAGCCCTGTGGATTAAACCTATGTCTGGAATATAATTACTAACCTCTGTCTTTCATCTGTGTGACAACCACCCACCAAACCTGTTGTATTATGCTAGTTACCATACAGGTTTCATCCACCAGAGACTTCTGGAGGTGAAACCACTGTGAGCACGATACACATTTAAGATTGGTTGGTATGCCCATACATGATGATGAAATTGAGGGTAATAAGCTACTGCCACCACTCTTAATTTTGCAATGAGGCTAAGAGACCTCAGAAGCTAATTATTCCTAAGAGGAAGAAAACAGTTGATTGCAACCTAACTGGCCAAATCAACAATTTTTTAGGACTAGTGTAGTTCCTTACACACTCCAATGAGTTCTGGGTCACCATGAGCTTGCTGGTTAGTCTGTACCTCTCGGAGTTACAAGCCCTACTGCATAGAGCCAAATAATCCATGCCATGCACTGATGAGGATCTAACAATCCGAAACAGTCTGTATGCATGTTGGATTATTGTGGCTCTGTACAAATTAACAAGATGACACATCATTGCATTCCAGCGGTTCTGGAGGTGTGTTTAGCTTCTAAGGGTACAATGGTGAATTTGCATATATTCAGCAGTGATGCACTGGGAGACATTCTCAAGCTCACTCCAACCTGAATTATCGCAAATTCTTTCTGTTTTAAGAAAGCAAACTTGGTTTTAAAAAAAAAAAAAAAAAAAGAATGCGGGAGTGTGTCTCAGTGGGAGGACATGGAGTCTAGCACTGATCAGAAAAATCATACAAGTGCAAACTGGAACAATTCAATCGCTAATTTTATTATAAACACTATACAGTCAGTCAAATATACATTAACACTGGAAGACAGATATTGCTGCCAGCAGAGCAGACTGGTTAAAGAGAATAAGAAATGAGAAATTAGAAGATGTCTGAGAAGTTAAAATACAGTGGTTGGTGAAGTTCAATAAAGCGATAAAGTCTTTGTGAGGAATAATCCAAAATGGTGGTTGCCTGTGTAGAGATGGTATTCGACAACAGATGATAAGACAATGGACAGCAAGGTCCAAATATCAAAGTCTTAAAGGGAACCAGAGGTGAGAAGGATATGGAGGCTTCCCTATTTATTTCCTTGTAAACAATTCCAGTTGCCTGGCAGTCCTGTTGATCTTCTGGCATAAGTTGTGTCTGAGGCAAAACCCTGGAACAACCATGTGGCTAATCCAGTAAAACTTGAGTCAGAGTACCTGATTTTTGCATGCTTGTTCTGGGTCCATTGCTTAATATTTTAGAGGTAGAGGATCAGGAGGACTGCCAGGCAACTGGTATTGTTTTAAAGAGACTCCGTAACAAAAATTGCATCCTGTTTTTTATCATCCTACAAGTTCCAAAAGCTATTCTAATGTGTTCTGGCTTACTGCAGCACTTTGTACTATCACAGTCTCTGTAATAAATCAATGTATCTTTCCCTTGTCAGACTTGTCAGCCTGTGTCTGGAAGGCTGCCAAGTTCTTCAGTGTTGTGGTTCTGCTATGCACTCCCCCCTCAGGGGGGAAAGAAACACACAAATGATCTCTTGAGATTCAAAAGGAATGCTGTATACAGCCTGCTTGTGTATGGATGTATTTTCTATGTGTGGACATACTGTACATCAACCTACTTCCTGTTTTGGTGGCCATTTTGTTTGTTTATAAACAAACTTTTTAAAACTGTTTTTAACCACTTTTAATGCGGCGGGGAGCGGCGAAATTGTGACAGAGGGTAATAGGAGATGTCCCTTAACGCACTGGTATGTTTACTTTTGTGCGATTTTAACAATACAGATTCTCTTTAAAGGAAATCGATATGGCAGCATCCATATCCCTCTCACCTCTGGTTCCATTTAGCCAGTTCACCCCCAAGGGTTTTTACTTTAACGGACCAGAGCAATTTTCACCTGTGAGCGCTCCTCCTTTTTATTCCCTAATAACTTTATTACTACTTCTCACAAGAAAATGATTTATACCTCTTTTTTTTTGCCAATTAGGCTTTCTGTGGGTAATACATTTTGCTAAGTATTTTTTTTATTCTGAGGGCTTGTTTCCACTGTTGCGACGCGATTCGCCGGCATTCCGACGCTTGTAAAAACGCATGCGGATGCGTTTCTGCATGCGTTTTTACCCGCGATTTCGCGTGCGATTTCGCATGGCAGGGTGCCATGCGAAATTAACCATGACATTGCCAGGGCAAAACAACATTGGAAAAGGTGCGAAATCGCACGCGAATCGCGGGTAAAAACGCATGTAAAAAACGCATGCGTTTTTACTATTAAATACATTAGCTGCGATTCGCACGGATTCCCGACGCAGGCGAAATCGTTGCCTCTTGTGCGTTTTTTCTCCGCATCAAAAAACGCACAACGCCACCGCAGGAGTGGAAACAGCCCCATCCACTCACATTACATGTGCGAATCCGCATGCGTTGGACGCATGCGGATTCGCAATAGTGGGAACGAGCCCTTAATGCATTTTAATGGGAAAAATGAAAATTATGGGAAAAAAATTCATTATTTCTCAGTTTTTGGCCATTGCAGTTTTAAAATTAAACATTCTCCTGTGAATAAAACCGACATTTTATATGCCCAGTAGTTCCGATTATTAAACAGTTTAAATTATGTGGGAGGACTGGGACCTTATGGCCTGGGGGAAAAACAAACTAGAGGCCCGTTATGGCAGCCCCAGCCCAAATGACGTCATACACGCACCCCACGTGGTATATGCCAGTAGTGCGTGGAACACAAATGTGGAAATTCAGCAAGGACACTCGAGGGACAGCATGATAGGTAAAGTACAAGCACCGGGGGGCACAAAATACATTTTGAGGGACAAGGGCCGGGGTTTACGTTGTGTCTAACATTTGTGGTTATCGCACCTGACAACCACATTGGCCCGAGATTTCCCAACATTTCAGATCGATACATTCAACCAATTTCCACCCACATTTTTGATCAGATTCAATAACATCAAAAATTGATCGTCTGGCAAGTCAACAGATGTATGGCCACTAATTCCCCAAGACTCATTCCTCCCTCCCTTCACACTTCTGTCCTTCCTTTCGCCACCATCTCTACTAATCCCTCAAACAAGCCCCTCTGCCATCTCGGATTTCCCCTCCCTCTTTACCCGACCACCATCTCCCTCATGCTGGGAATACACGGGTCGATCATGCGCTGGAATCAAGCCAGTGGCTCGATGCTGGAGTGTACCCCGCTCATCCCCGCGGGCACTTATCAGCGCTTCGTTTTTTTCTCTATTGTCCTGCCCACCATTATCGAGCGGGTAATCGATCCAGCGGGCAATCGGACCTGTCGCAAATAATGTTGGGGATACACGGTACGTCTTGTACCGTGTGTCAAGCCGCACGATAGATTGTGGCATGTCCCCGCGCACGACCGGATCGATTCCCGCTCGTACCAGTGTGTGTGTATGGCCAGCATCAGTCAGGTAACATCTTTACTGACCTCCCTCCTGGCACCATGATCCCTGCCTCGCTAAAGCTAATTTTTAAAGTTTTGATACCCCTCCTTCCATCACTGTTTACACTATTCACCCCCCCCCCCCCCCCCCTCAACATCCTCCATGCTTTGCTTACCTGCTTTTTATTGGTGGCCAGTGCATCACTGCCTGCCCACTACTCACTTTACTATAGTATGAAACCCTACAGGCCACATCCATACTCAGTACTGACAGGTGGAAAAGACATTATGATTTAATCATATTGAAAGAATCTGTATAATAACAATTGATGAATGTATGGCCAGCTTTAGATTATGGTTTCTAATAGCAAGATTGGAGAGAGGAAAGAGAAGGCAAAGCAGGTGGTTTTGGTGCACGGCGTTCAGCACCGGTTACCCAAACTAGGAGCCCCATAGCAGCAATAATATGCTGCACAGGGCGCATAAGAGTAATTTAGGGCTCCGGTGATAGCCGTACCCCAAATTACACCTCCCTCAGAGTTGCAACGACTCGGAGGGGGAATAGTATTTAACACCGCCAGGGAGTTTAGTGGCAGCAGGAAGAGCCGTCATTTGGCGCTCCCAGCGCCCAACTTACCTACAGCGTACAAATACTTAAGGCTTAGACACACTACAAGTGCTTTTCTGAGGGCTTTTAGCCATCAGAGTTTTGAGAGCTTTTTAAAAAACAATCCCATTGATTTACATTAAAATCATGGTAAAAAATCACTCAGAAAAGTGCTTACAGTGTGTGTCTGAGCTCTTATGCAGAGAACGGGAGAAACGGTGAGGAGAGAAAAGCTGAAAGAGAGGGAAGAAGGTATTTGCCTCACCAGGATTGCACTTTTATTTAGCTTTCCTGTATGACAAGAAGACGCAGCACTAGGGGAAGAGGGAAACAAAGGTGAATGAGGGAGGGCTGGTGCCAACCAAGAGGGCTTCTGAGCATTTTTCAAATCAACAGCGGTTTACAAGGCGATTGGCTACCCTATGACGGTGTTCTCACAGCAGCGTTTTTTTTTTTTCAGAATCGCAAACACACTGCATGAAGCATTTTTTAGAGCGGTTCATTCATAAATCGAAAGGAATGCTAATACAGCATGCCAGCTAGCATGTACATTGATCCTTTGTCTGTATTGATTTGATTTGAATTATTGGACATATAAGTACAGTTTCAATCCTATGTACACTTGATGCTTACTTTAGAAATCAGGATTGGGGGAGGGGGGAATTCTACAGCTGCCCAATTATGCTGCGATTGGGGGGGGAGGGGGGGGGGAAATATGTTGGTAGATCTCCGTGGCTCGATAATTTTCAAAGTAGCTCGCGAGACGAAAAAGTGTGGGCACCCCTGATCTAGGGTGTTCCACTGTTAGGCAGGATAAGAGTTCAGATATTTCCTTAAGAAAGGCTGTACCATTTTTTGGGGGGGCGGTATATGAGCAATATGTTAATGTTTACTTCTGCTGACAGTTGGGCTGCAAGACATTCAAAGGTTTCAGTGGGGCCTATGGGCAGGGGCAACCTTGTTTAACACCTTATCCACACATGCAGTCATAACTATGGGGAGAGACCAGACAGATTTTTGCCCACAGACCCTCCAGGCAAGCTCTGCATCATGCTGTGTATATTTACCAGCTTGTCTGCTCTCTAATTGCACTTTTACCAGCTAGCCAAGTGTTTCAACATTGCCTTAAATCAACAACCCTGAATACACCAGGCACTGGACCAGCACTAAATCACTGAATGAAAGGCTGCCTGGGGGGAGATTGCCCCCCTTCCCCCCTGGCCAGTCCGCGCCTGTCCCTATCACAATGTATGGCGACAATATATTATTTGGAAATATAGGTGTTATTTTTTGTTTTGTTCTTTGTCCGGTCCATAATTACAAGCCCCTATGCAGTAAAGTAAAAGTAATTTTCCCTCATAAAATATAGCTAAAAAAAAAAAAAAAAAAAAAAAAAAAAAGCTGAGTTCCTAAGGCAACTATTTACTTTTTTTTTTACACTGATTTTTTTTTTTTTTTGGGTGTGGGGGGGGGGGGGGGGGGGGGGGGGCACTTTGGTAATGTAAGGTATTCATTTTATTAGTATTGTGCATGTATGTGCCTGTATGTGTAAGTTTACTTATTGGCCACAAGATGGCACTAGTGAACACACTCCCGTTATAGGAAGTGTTCACTTTTTTTTTTCTACATTTAACTACACTGTGACGGTTTCCTGTTTTATGAATGGACTTGGCCGCTGATCACGGTCACGTCCATTCATTCCAGGCATTGCGATTGGGTAGAAGACCGCTCGGTCCTCTTCCCCAAATCGCTGCACACGGAATCCCGACGGAAACGGCGGTGGGAGCGTTGCACACACGTGTGGAGCAGCGGTGGGAATGCGCAACGTATTAAAACGTCATGTTGCCGTTAACAGGCTCAAACATGACGTTTTAATACGATAAAATGTCGTTAAGTGGTTAAAAGACCGTGTCCTGAATGAAGGGGTTGACAAAAGAGCTGATGCCCTTCCTGAAGGAGGACTTTAAACTTTGTAGTGGACAGCACTCCCCAATGGTATCAATCGATGTGCCAGATCAAAGGTCCTGTAGCACTCAGGATCAGCTTGTCATGAAGAAGTAGAGATCGGCACCATCTGATGTATTCAGCTCGAGTAGTTTATTATGAAGACATCTTGACAATACAACGACGTTTCGGAGGTCAACCTCCTTTATCAAGTTTCTGTCAGTGTCTGATAAACATTGAATCAAATTCTCTTTATATACACCACCATGGAAATTGAACCAATCACGCCAGAGGGGTCGCCTCTGGCGACCTATCGCCCCACTGTCACGCGCAGAGGACCTGATGAGGAACTGTATATGCGCATATAGCGTGCGCACAGTCTAGGAAAAACTCTCCAGGCGGCGGGGCGGAAACGGCGCAGCCCGAGCCCACAGAGCGCACCGCCGACCAATAGGGGGACATCCAGTGTTGACATCACCATCAAGTCACGCCCCTGTCTGAGGCGGACCTGATGGGGAACTGGGCGCTCCCTCGGCAGTCAAAGAACCGCCCATTGCTCGGTGACACTATCATGGAGGGCGTGAATCGCTCCCCATGCGCGTCAAGGTACGCCTGCGTGGGTGAAGGTACGCCTTCCGCCCCATAATGGTACAAAATTTAGCATCAAAGGTCAATTTGACTAATTCCAGATTTGTAATTTATCTATTAAAATGCCCGTGTGGTCTCATATATAGGCCAGACTACTCAGAGAATTAAAGATAGACTTACTGCACATAAAAGTACTATTAGAACAAAAAAGGTAGAGTTACCAGTACCCTCACATTTTGTTAGTGCAGGTCATACTACAAGCCAGCTGAGATTTCAAATCATTGAACAGGTTAAATGTGGGAGAAGGGGTGGCAATAGAATTAAAAAATTGCTTTATCGTGAGGCATATTGGATACGTAGATTAGATACAATAGAACCCAGGGGTATGAATAGAGAATATGATATGGTCCCTTTCATGTAATATCATAGGTTGTTGCCCCTACTTATAGCATCTAGTCTTCTCTTCAACAAGGGTCTTAATAAGAATATAATATATTGTTCATGTGTTGCTATTTTTTAAACACTACAAAATATGTGAAATATGATAGGTTTCCTTGATGTAGACACATGTGTAGCACATTTTCCCTAACATTTGATACTATATGTAATTCATCTTTCTAACACTAGATGTCATGTATTTCCTTTTGTTTACTATGCCGCTGGCTCTAGCATATTATTGGCTCTTTGGCCAGACGGCAGGGCGGAAGGCGTACCTTCACCCACGCAGGCGTACCTTGACGCGCATGGGGAGCGATTCACGCCCTCCATGATAGTGTCACCGAGCAATGGGCGGTTCTGTGACTGCCGAGGGAGCGCCCAGTTCCCCATCAGGTCCGTCTCAGACAGGGGCGTGACCTGATGGTGATGTCAACACAGGATGTCCCCCTATTGGTCGGCGGTGCGCTCTGTGGGCTCGGGCTGTGCCGTTTTCGCCCCGCCGCCTGGAGAGTTTTTCCTAGACTGTGAGCACGCTATATGCGCATATACAGTTCCCCATCAGGTCCGCTGCGCGTGACAGTAGGGGATTGGTCGCCAGAGGCAACCCCTCTGGCGTGATTGGTTCATTTTCCATGGTGGTGTATATAAAGAAAGAATTTGATTCAATGTTTATCAGACACTGACAGAAACTTGATAAAGGAGGTTGACCTCCGAAACGTCGTATTGTCAAGATGTCTTCATAATAAACTACTTGAGCTGAATACATCAGATGGTGCCGATCTCTACTTCTTCACTTCCTGAAGGAGGAGACATTTTTGTCCTGCGCATGTTAGTCCAATCAACTAACAGAATGTGCCTCAGTGGCATTCTACGAGTCTGCACACAAAAATGAGGGCTATTATAGGTATAGTATTACAGTGTTACTTTGAACTTGCATTACTCCAGGTTCGGAAGTCCAACTGGTCTGACAACCTCTCAGAACCAGTGCCAGGCTGAGCCCAGCACCCTGCGCAAGGTGATAGGAGCTTATTGATTTTTAAGTTACCGTGAGGTCAGCTTTGAGTCTTTGGAAGCAGCTGGGTGTATACAAATCAAGTAAAAAGTCTTTGAAGCCAGGAGACCAGCTAGAGGTGTGAAAACCAAAGACAGTCTGAAAAAGAGGAATGTTTATGGGACTTTGACAACCTTAATCTGAGTGGAGCAGAGATTGATGACCACTTAACCTGGCAGGGGTACTGAGAAAAGCCCACTTTGATGTGACTGACAGCTTATGTCTGAGAAAAAGGTTTGTCGGTTCTAATGCTTGTGACCGATTTAATGACCTATTTGATTATGAAATAGACAGTGGCTTGCAAAGTATTCGGGCCCCCTTAAAGTTTTCCACATTTTGTCATATCACTGCTACAAACATGAATCAATTTTATTGGAATTTCACGTGAAAGACCAGTACAAAGTGGTGTACACGAGAAGTGGAACGTAAATCATACATTATTCCAAACATTTTTACAAATCAATAACTGCAAAGTGGGGTGTGAGTAATTATTCAGCCCCCTTTGGTCTGAGTGCATTCAGTTGCCCATAGACATAGACTGATGAGTGCTAATGACTAAATAGAGTGCACCTGTGTGTAATCTAATGTCAGTACAAATATAGCTGCTCTGTGACGGCCTCCGAAGTTCTCTAAGAAAATATTGGGAACAACACCACCATGAAGTCCAAAGAACACACCAGACAGGTCAGGGATAAAGTTATTGAGAAATTTAAAGCAGGCTTAGGCTACAAAAAGATTTCCAAAGCCTTGAACATTCCACGGAGCACTGTTCAAGCGATCATTCAAAAATGGAAGGAGTATGGCACAACTGTAAACCTACCAAGACAAGGCCGTCCACCTAAACTCAGTCTGAACAAGTTGAGCGCTAATCAGAAATGCAGTCAACAGGCCCATGGTGACTCTGGACGAGCTGCAGAGATCTACAGCTCAGGTGGGGGAATCTGTCCATAGGACAACTATTAGTTGTGCACTGCACAAAGTTGGCTCTTATGGAAGAGTGACAAGAAGAAAGCCATTGTTAACAGAAAAGCATAATAAGTCCCGTTTGCAGTTTGCCACAAGTCATGTGGGGGACACAGCAAACATGTGGAAGAAGGTGCTCTGGTCGGATGAGACCAAAATGGAACTTTTTGGCCAAAATGCAAAACGCTATGTGTGGCAGAAAACTAACACTGCACATCACTCAGAACACACCATCCCGACTGTCAAATATGGTGGTAGCAGCATCATGCTCTGGTGGTGCTTCTCTTCAGCAGGGACAGGAAAGCTGGTCAGAGTTGATAGGAAGGTGGATAGAGCCAAATACAGGAAAGAAAACCTCTTGGAGACTGCAAACGACTTGAGACTGGGGCGGAGGTTCACCTTCCAGCAGGACAACGACCCTAAACATAAAGCCAGGGCAACAATGAAATGGTTTAAAACAAAACATATCTATGTGTTAGAATGGCCCAGTCAGAGTCCAGAACTAAATCCAATCGAGAATCTGTGGCAAGATCTGAAAACTGCTGTTCACAAACGTTGTCCATCTAATCTGACTGAGCTGGAGCTGTTTTGCAAAGAAGAATGGGCAAGGATTTCAGTCTCTAGATGTGCAAAGCTGGTAGAGACATACCCTAAAAGGCTGGCAGCTGTAATTGCAGCTAAAGGTGGTTCTACAAAGTATTGACTCAGGGGGCTGAATAATTACGCACACCCCACTTTGCAGTTGTTGATTTGTAAAAAATGTTTGGAATCATGTATGATTTTCGTTCCACTTCTCATGTGTACACCACTTAGTACTGGTCTTTCACGTGAAATTCCAATAAAATTGATTCATGTTTGTGGCAGTGATATGACAAAATGTGGAAAACTTCAAGGGGGCCGAATACTTTTTCAAGCCACTGTAAATATAGAGAATGTGTGAATCCGTTCTAACCCTTTTCATCATAATACACTTGGTCTGCACTTGCACAACCTACCCATAACCCCTAACTGGTTCTCTCCCCAGCTGGTCACCTTACTTTTTCTTTATGCACCCCTCTTTTGGTCCTCCACCCAGCTGGCCACTCAACTTCTCATTGCACCCCCACTGTTTTCTCACTCTGCACCCCCCCCCCCGCCCCCCCCCCCCCCCCCCACCTCCTTTTTTCTCTCTTTTCTCTGTTTCTTCTCCTCCTTAACCCATTCCCCTCCCAAGGATCCCCTTCCATCTGCATATTTGTGTGCACATCGCACACATACTTCACTGTTTGCATATTTATATTTTAAATATTATTTTATGCACGCTGCAATACTCCCATTTACACTACTCATTACATCAAACTGGATGCTGATCATTACGTCTTATTTATCCATCCAAATATCTTCCTATTTTATGATAGATAGATAGATAGATAGATAGAGATAGATAGATAGATAGATAGGGTTGGACAAAATAATGGAAACCTTGAAAATCAACAAGATGCAGTGGAGGAAATAATTATTTGACCCCTCATTGATTTTGTAAGTTTGTCCAATGACAAAGAAATGAAGTCTCAGAACAGTATCATTTCAATGGTAGGTTTATTTTAACAGTGGCAGATAGCACATCAAAAGGAAAATCGAAAAAATAACCTTAAATAAAAGATAGCAACAAATTTGCATTTCATTGAGTGAAATAAGTTTTTGAACCCCTACCAACCATTAAGAGTTCTGGCTCCCACAGAGTGGTTAGACACTTCTACTCAATTAGTCACCCTCATTAAGGACACCTGTCTTAACTAGTCACCTGTATAAAAGACACCTGTCCACAGAATCAATCAAGCAGACTCCAAACTCTCCAACATGGGAAAGACCAAAGAGCTGTCCAAGGATGTCCGAGACAAAATTGTAGACCTGCACAAGGCTGGAATGGGCTACAAAACCATTAGCAAGAAGCTGGGAGAGAAGGTGACAACTGTTGGTGCGATTGTTCGAAAATGGAAGGAGCACAAAATGACCATCAATCGACCTTGCTCTGGGGCTCCATGCAAGATCTCACCTCGTGGGGTGTCAATGGTTCTGAGAAAGGTGAAAAAGCATCCTAAAACTACACGGGAGGAGTTAGTGAATGACCTCAAATTAGCAGGGACCACAGTCACCAAGAAAACCATTGGAAACACATTACACCGCAATGGATTAAAATCCTGCAGGGCTCGCAAGGTCCCCCTGCTCAAGAAGGCACATGTGCAGGCCTGTCTGAAGTTTGCCAATGAATACCTGAATGATTCTGTGAGTGACTGGGAGAAGGTGCTGTGGTCTGACGAGACCAAAATAGAGCTCTTTGGCATTAACTCAACTCGCTGTGTTTGGAGAAAGAAAAATGCTGCCTATGACCCCCGAAACACCGTCCCCACCGTCAAGCATGGGGGTGGAAACATTTTGCTTTGGGGGCGTTTTTCTGCTAAGGGCAAAGGACAACTGAATCGCATTAATGGGAAAATGGACGGAGCCATGTATCGTGAAATCCTGAACGACAACCTCCTTCCCTCTGCCAGGAAACTGAAAATGCGTCGTGGATGGGTGTTCCAGCACGACAATGACCCAAAACATACAGCAAAGGCAACAAAGGAGTGGCTCAAGAAGAAGCACATTAAGGTCATGGAGTGTCCTAGTCAGTCTCCGGACCTTAATCCAATAGAAAACCTATGGAGGGAGCTCAAGCTCAGAGTTGCACAGAGACAGCCTCGAAATCTTAGGGATTTAGAGATTATCTGCAAAGAGGAGTGGACCAACATTCCTCCTAAAATGTGTGCAAACTTGGTCATCAATTACAAGAAACGTTTGACCTCTGCGCTTGCAAACAAGAGTTTTTCCACTTAGTATTACGTCTTTTATTGTTAGAGCGTTCAAAAACTTATTTCACTCAATGAAATGCAAATTTGTTGCTATCTTTTATTTAAGGTTATTTTTTCGATTTTCCTTTTGATGTGCTATCTGCCACTGTTAAAATAAACCTACCATTGAAATGATACTGTTCTGAGACTTCATTTCTTTGTCATTGGACAAACTTACAAAATCAGTGAGGGGTCAAATAATTATTTCCTCCACTGTATATTTGAATATGGTGTAGGTCAGCGTTGGCGAACCTATGGCACGAGTGCCAAACCCAACACGCGTAGCTGAATCTGCTGGCACGCCAATCCTGCTGAGCCATGAACTGCATGAACTGGCAGCAGCGTCTACTGGACGCCGCGCCAGTTCATAGCCCGCAGCCCCGCTCCAGCCCGCCATCTCCCAGGAGGCAGAGCAGGGCTACGGGAAGATGGCGCCTGAAGCCCTGTACTGGAGACTATTTGCGTCTCCAGTACAGGGCTTCGGGCGCCATCTTCCTGTAGCCCTGCTATTGCATTCAGCGCGAGAGATATGCAGGAGGATCGTCCGGGGGAGCTGCGCACCAGAGGCCAGGAGAGGAGACTTCTGTCAGGTGACTACATACCTTTTTTGCAAGTGAAATGTTGCTCACTGCGTTTTTTTTTCTGGTGAAAAGCTGCCCACATTGCGTTATTTTCTGCTGAAATGTGGCCCACTGCGTTATTTTCAGGTGAAATGTTGCCCACATTGCATTATTTTCTGCTGAAATGTTGCCCACTGCTTATTTTCTGCTGAAATGTTGCCCACATTGCATTTATTTTCTGTCTGGGGTAATTGTTGCTGCTTTTATTATTTAATGGTCATAGTTGGCTATATTTTTTGCTTTGGGGTTACGGAGGGTATACTAATAAATAGCATCACACAGTTTCTGCACACCCATGATGCGAATCCTCGTTTCACCACATCATGGCGGAAACGCTGCTTTCTTATACATTTTTACGCGTTAGTGGTGCAATGAGTACATTTTTTACGCATTGCACCACTAACGCGTAAAAATGTATGTGTTAATGTTCCTGCACTATCGGGAATGCGTAAAAATGTACACATGCGGCCCGCCGACCTCCGAGGTCGGCAAGTTGACAGCGGGGGACTGGAGCAGCAGTGATTGACTACGAGGGCACAGGATGGCTGCATGGGACTGGTAGAAGCCCCAGGTAAGTGAAACTTTTTTTTTTGCGTGGATATTTCCTTTAAAGAGGGCTTGGATGCTTTCCTTGTATTAAAGGGCATCCACAGCTGTAATTGCTAGGTAATTCCTGGGAGAGTTGATCCAGGGATTTCTCTAACTGCCATCTGGAGTCGAGAAGGAATGTTTTCCTTTAAAGTGGACCTGAACTGCTGCACAGGACAGAAAGAAAACATAGAAATACACCCTGTATGTATTTAGAGAGTTTAGCCCGTCTAATTCCCCCTCATCTGTGGCTAAGCACAGTTTGTAATTGGTTCCCTCAGCTTTGTCAGCTGCCTGCCATAACAGAGAGCCAATTGGTAAACACAGGATGTTATCAATATTTCTGCTTCCATAAAAGCAGGAAGTAGACGCTGCAGAATTATTGCAGGATTTGTATCAGCTGTAACAAAGAAATTTTTTTTTCCATTAAAGGTTATTATGCCATAACATCTTGTAGAGCAGAGAGGAAGTTCTGAGGTTAAAGTGAATCCGAGATAAACTTTTATTGCATAGCACCAGTTAGTCTTACCGGTAACGGTGTTTCTGTTCAGCAGCTGGGACACCCTCTGGAGGATTGGTCCCCGCCCAATCCTGGGGAAACACAAAACACAAGCATAAAAAGCTCCCGCCCTCCCCTCATCCCCAGTGTATAAAAAAGTAAGGAAGCCCGAACACTAAGGAAAAAAGGGAGAGCGAAGCACCTCCAAGTGACCCACTATATAACTCCAAGAGAAACAGGCCCAAGGAAGTGCGCAGAATAGGGTAGGGTAGTAGACGGTGTCCCAGCTGCTTAACAGAAACACCGTTACCGGTAAGACTAACTGGTGCTTTCTCCCATTCATCAGCTGGGACACCCTCTGGAGGGATACAAAAGTAAACACCCACCTAGGGAGGGACCACAGCCTGAAGCACTTTCCTGCCAAACGACAAATCCTGCTGCGAAAGAACATCCACCCTGTAGTGTCTGACGAAAGTGGAAGAACTCGCCCAAGTTGCCGCTTGACATATCTGCTGGACCGTAGCACCTGCTCTCTCCGCCCATGACGTTGCCATCGATCGAGTGGAGTGTGCCCTTAGGTTGGTTGGTGGAGTGGAGTCTGAAGTCTTATAAGCTAGAGAGATAGTCTCGCATATCCACCTGGCAATAGTCTGTTTAGAGGCTTGATGTCCCTTATTCTTCCCCATAAATAGCACAAATAAGTGAGAAGATTTCCTAAACTCTCTAGTCCTGGCTAGATAGGATAGAAGGGCTCTCCTAACATCTAGACAGTGAAACTCCTGTTCCTTGGCACAGGAAGGTTTCTCACAGAACGAGGGGAGTACAATGTTCTGAGACCTGTGAAAATCAGTGGATACCTTAGGAAGATAATTTGGATCCAGACGTAAAACAATCTTGTCTGGAAAAATAGACAAAAATGGATCTTTGACCGACAAGGCCTGAAGGTCGCCCAACCTTCTGGCTGAGGTAATGGCGATCAAAAAGGCCACCTTAAACGTTAATAATTTCAAGTCAATTTCATCGATAGGCTCAAAGGGGGGGCCGGAGAGAACCTTAAAGAAAACCTGTACTGAAAATAAAAGTCAAAATAAGCACACACAAGTCATACTTACCTTCCATGTAGTCTACTCCTCAGTGTCTTTCTCCTGTCCCGCGTCCTATTTGCTCACTATGATCAAGGGAATTTTCCGTCCTCCATTTTGAAAATAGCCATTACCCCATAACAGCTTTCTGGTCAGCACACAGTTAAACTGTAACATCGCCCACTTGAGCCATAGGGAAACATGGACATTACCCAGTACATCTGTTTTCCTCTCAGCTATAACTGACAGCAACTGATGTTTTACTGACAGCAACTGATATATTTCAGATCTGACAAAATATTGTCAGAACTGGATGGGATTATTGTCAGAAGAAAATGCTGAGCTTCTGAGAGGAACTGATGGCAAGGTAACTATGTAATGTTCATTTGAAGTTACCTCATGTGTTTATTTTAAATATTTTTACTCAGTACAGGTTCTCTTTAAGTACTAGAGACAAATCCCACTGAGGAACTACCTTATGCTTAATAGGTGTAGATCTCTGAACTGCCCGGAAAAAATCTTTGAGCAACTTTTCCTGTGCCAAGGGTCTGTCTAGGAGAACTGATAGAGCTGAACACTGCACTTTTAATGTACTTAAGGCCAAATTCATCTCAAAACCCTCCTGTAAAAAGTCGAGAACAGTTCCTGTCTCTCCTTGATTCCGACTATGTGTATCACACCAAGACATATATACCTTCCAGACCTTCCTATAAATTTTGTGAGTGATAGGTTTTCTGCATCTTAACAAGGTGTCGATAGTTTTGTCTGAAATTCCTTTACTCCTTAAAATCATCCTCTCAGGATCCAGGCCGCCAGATTGAAAAGTTCTGGCTTGGGATGAAAAAGCGGTCCCTGCCGTAGAAGGTCCGGCCTGACTGGAAGCCTGAGAGGTGATTGAACTGACAACTGTAGAAGAGTGGAGAACCATACTCTCTTGGGCCAAACCGGGGCTATGAGTATGAGGTTTACTTTCTCCCTTTGAAGTTTGTCTAAGACCTGAGGAATTAATTTGAGGGGTGGATACGCATATCCCAGGTCGAACGTCCATGGGACCGATAGCGCATCCAACCCCAGAGAACTCGCATTCCTGTGAAGAGAAAAAAATTGAGGAATCTTGGTATTGACCGGTGAGGCGAAAAGATCGATGTCCGGGACACCCAATCTTTCTGTGACCCAGAGAAAAACCTCCTGGTTCAGTTCCCATTCGGCATGGTCGATTTCGTGGCGGCTCAAAAAGTCCGCCTCGATATTGAGAGACCCCTTCACATGAATGGCCTCGATTGACAAAAGATTGGCCTCTGCCCAAACAAAAATCTCCGTCGCCAGACGGGAAAGACACAGAGATCTGGTCCCCCCTTGTCTGTTGAGATAAGCTACCGTCGAAATATTGTCCGAGAAAATTAGGACATGATTGAGTCGAATCAAGTCCTGAAAAGCCCAAAGTGCCTCTTTCACTGCTGCGAGTTCTCTGAAGTTGGAAGATTTTTTGGCCATCGACCTGCACCACCTCCCCTGGGAATGTTGGCCCATCGTCGTTGCTCCCCAACCCCAGGCACTGGCGTCTGTGTGCATTCTTATAGGGTCTATTTGTTTCCATATTCTGCCCTGAGTCAGATTCCAAGGTTGAAGCCACCAGTGAAAACTCCCTTTCACCTGTGCTGGTATCTGTACCAGTGAGTCCAATGACTCCTGCGTCTTGTCCCATACCCCCAATAACCAGTTTTGGAGATGTCGAGCATGAAATTGAGCCCAAGCTACTGCCGGAATGGATGCGGTCATGAGACCTAAAATCCTCATAACTGCTCTTATTGCCACCTCCTGGCGTAGTAGTAAGTCTCTGACTCCTACTTGTAACTTTTCCACTTTTCCTGGGGTCAGAAAGATCTTCTCCCGAATGGAATCGATCACAAACCCCAGAAAAATAATCGACTGAGAAGGTTCTATTTTCGATTTGGGGTAGTTTATGATCCATCCCATCCGAGAGAGAACCTCCACGACCAGGTCCCTGTGGGCTTTGAGATCCGTCTCTGTTTTGGAAACGATCAGCAGATCGTCCAGGTAAGGAATAATGTTTACTCCTTGATTTCTCAACACCCTCATTATCTCTGCTAGTACTTTGGTGAAGATGCGCGGGGCTGACGCTATTCCAAAGGGCAGGGCCTGAAATTGGTAGTGACACGTCCGATCTCATTCGAATTGCGAATCTGAGAAACTTCTGATGAGATTTTGCAATTGGAATGTGGAGGTAAGCGTCCTGTAAATCTATTGACGCAAAAAATTCTCCCCCCTGAAGAAGTGCCCTCACTGAAAAAATGTTTTCCATTCTGAATTTTCTGTAAACTAAAAAGGGGTTCAGAGACTTCGAGTTTAGAATGAATCTGAATTCCCCGTTGGTTTTGGTCACCAAAAACACATGGGAGTAATAACCCTGAAACTCCTGACTTTGAGGCACCGGAATGATCACTTCCTTTGCAATCAGTCTCTGTATCTCCGTGAGAAGACCCTGAGCCTTGCTTGGGTCCCTTGGAAATTTGTTTACAAAAACTCTGGGGGGAGGAGGAACAAAAAATTGCGGTCGATACCCGTCTTTTATAATCTTTAAAATGAATGGGTCGGGATTGATTTTTTCCCAATGGGACAGAAAATAAAGAAGTCTCCCCCCCACCGGCAATGTGTCATTTACTTCCTTTGGGGTCGGTTGGTTTCGCAAGTGCAAACCCTCCACGTCCTCTGCCAGCGGGAAAGGACCATTTCCGCTGCTGGGCTGGCTGTTTGACCTGGCTTTGTACAGGCCTCCTAAATAAACCTGGTTTATTCGTTCTAAATGGTTTGCGTTTATTGGGAAATTGCTTCCCCTTTTCTGCCGATCTGGAAAGAATATTATCCAAATCCTTCCCGAATAATAAATCCCCTTCAAAGGGAACTGCACATAATTTATTTTTTGAAGTCAAATCACCATCCCAGGTCTTGAGCCAGAGAGCCCTCCGCGCAGAGTTAATTAAAGCGGTAGTACGTGCAGAAATCCGCACAAGTTCCACCGCCGCATCTGCTAAAAAGGCCACCGACTTCAAGACCACCGGAAGAGACTTAACATAGGTATTCAAATCTGAGCCTGTTTTCACATGAGTGATCAAATTGTCCATCCAAACCCGTAAATTACGAGAAATGCAGGTGGCAGCCACACCTGGTATAAACGCAAAGGAAGCGGATTCCCAGGCTTTTTTCAATAGAAGATCTATTTTCTTGTCCATAGCATCTTTTAACACTCCTGCATCCTCAAAAGAGAGGTCAGCGTTTTTTGAATATTTGGACAATGCCGCATCTAATTTTGGGCATTTGGTAAACTCATCAATGTCAGAGGCAGAGAAAGGGAATTTTCTTTTGGCAGATTTGAGAATAAATAATTTACGCTCCGGCTCCTGCCATTGTGATTTTATAATGTCTTTAAGAGATTGATGGAAGGGAAAAACTCTCCCCGATTGTTGGGCCAACCCTGAATAAACCTGATCTTGAGCCGTAAGCTCTTTTTGAACTTCAGGAATCTGTTCCGTGGCATAAACTGCTTTAAGTAATTCACTTGTTTCCTCAGTACTAAAAAGAAATCTGGCTGCCTTCTTAAAATCGTTATCGGATTCATCCTCAGAAGGAGCATTTTCCCCCTCTTCCATGTCTGACACATCCTCTCTACCCTCCAAGTCCTCCTCCTCCTCCCCCTCTTCCCCTAAGTGATCTAAGTTAAGGGCACCTTGAACTGAATCAGAGATTGGGACAGGAATAGGGACAGGGGGGTTATGCGGGGGATCAATGGGTACTGATGAGGCACCTGGAGCTGAGGAGGGACCTGGCACAGGAAGGTCAGAAAGAAGAGATTCTTTAAATTTTCCAAGAGTCTCATCCATATCCTTTTTAACAGAACGCATAATGTTTTTAAAAATGGAAGAGGATTCTGCAGAAATAACTGCATCTATACATGACTGGCAGAGTGCTTTAGTGTAACTAGATGAGAGCTTGACTAAACACTGGCAGCATCTCTTTGATCTGGATCTACTGCTAGAAGACCCAGACTCCACTCTAGCCTGCATTGATAAAAGAGGGGAGAGGGAGATAGAAAAAAGATACATACAAAACAGTTAAACACCCAAAAATATAGTTAACTGGCAGTATGTAAGGGAGTGTATTCCTCCCACTCACCACACCATCCGTTTGTTGAGGCTTAGTCTCATGGGCTGCAGCACTCGTGGAGGCAGTGGTAACCGCCGTACCCGTTGCAGGAACTGCGGCAGCGGTACCGGTGGTCGTGGCGGCGGTAGCGGCGGCGGTAGCAGTGGCGCTAGCAGCGGCAGCGGTGCCCGCAGCCACACTCCGATTCTGGCCATCCATCTTGCCGCCGCCCGCACGCCCTCTCAGCGCTTAAATGCGGAAACCATGCGCCTATTCTGTCCGCCTCCTCTGACGTCACAGGAAGTGACCTCCGTGCGCCGGCCAATAAAATTGAAAGGAAATGGCTCGCGCAGGAGGAAGGCGGAAACTGAACAGCCCAATTCCACCCGTGGGCGTTCAGAAAACTGGCGGCAGACTGCGTTACAGGGCTCACTCTCTCCGGACCTCCTGCCTCTGATCCTGGATCCTAGCCCACCCTGCACAACAGGTACTGCCGAGAATTAGGAAAAACCTCACCCTCCGGTGAGGATAGCAAAATAAAAAATGGGAGCTGCAAGTTCCGTGTGTTCCCCGGGCGGAAACACAATTAACACTGGGGATGAGGGGAGGGCGGGAGCTTTTTATGCTTGTGTTTTGTGTTTCCCCAGGATTGGGCGGGGACCAATCCTCCAGAGGGTGTCCCAGCTGATGAATGGGAGAAAATTGTGTTCCTTTCATATAGTTTATAAGGCATTCCTGAAGCCAAATACTTTTTTTGTTTCGTTTTAATACTCTAATTCCCTATAAACTAAACAAGTCTCGCCCACAGCTTTTCACAGTGCCTTGGGCTTATGGGAGCGCAGTCTGGGCAGGAGGAGGAGGTTACTAGCCATTGATTTCAGAGGCAGAGGGGAGGAAGGAGGAGGAGAGTAGACTGAATTTACACACAGGCAAGCTGATAGCATCTCCAGCCCTCACCCTGTGACAATGTGACAAACAGAACATGGCTGCCCTCATTGCATCACAGGAGTAAATCAAACTTTTGAAGCTGTTTGCAGCTAGATATGCTGTGTAAACTATCTAAAAACTTTAAATAAGATATACACAGACAAGTTACTTGTTATAGTTAGTTTTTCATCTCTGATCCACAAGGTTTTTCACTTTCCCCTGGATCAACTAGGCGCACAGGGCAGGTGAGTTTAATGCTTTTTTCCCTTTTAACTCAACCAGGAAACACTTTTTTTTTCCTTAATAAATGCTAACATCAAGAGAGATCAGTATAGTTATGGGCATAAAAGTGAGTTGCACTGAGATTGTGTGGTGGGGCATTTTCCCTAAATCAAACAAACAATTTCAAAAGTGAACCTTAAGTGAGAGGAAAGAGAAGTACAGTAGCCGCCATGTTCATTCTCTAATAATCATGGCCAGTTGCCTGACCTCTGTGCTAATGCTCTGCCGCAAATACTTTTAGGGCCCGTTTCCACTATAGCGTTGCGGAATCGCCGGCGAATCACCGCAGGAAAATCGCATGCGGGTGCGATTCCGCATGCGTTTTTTGCCGCGATTTCGCATAGGTAAGGGTGATGCGATTTTAACCATGTCACTGCCTGTGTGAATTAACATGGGTACCTATGCGAAATCGCATGCGAAATCGCGGCAAAAAACGCATGGGGAAAACGCATGCGATTTCCCTATTAAATACATTGCGTGCGATTCGCCTGCATTCCACACGCAGGCGAATTCTGAGGGCCCTACCCTGCAGATTTTTTCTGCACAGAAAAACGTGCAGGAAAACACACAAGTGGAAACAGTCCCATCCACTTGCACTGGCTATGCGAATTCGCATGCGGGCACCGCATGCGAATTCGTGATAGTGGAAACGGGCCCTTAAACAAACCTGAACTGAAATTTAACTTACGAGATAAATTATATGCATTTCACTATTAAACAGAACATTCGTAACAGAGGTCAGTTTTAGGGCTTAATTTTAAGATCGCATTCTAAACAGCAGCCTTGACAGTACGATGTAAAAATCTGCTTTGTTGAATAAAGTGAGACTTACGAAAACCCTGTCTAAGCCCAAATGAGAAGCAGTAGAGTGTTGTACCGTGTTAACCATAAGTAAAAGCAAGGAGTTTGAACTCCTTGCTTTAAAAGTGAACCTTAAGCCAGAAAAAAAAAAAGAGTTTTACTCACCTGGGGCTTCTACCAGCCCCCTGCAGCAGTCCTGTGCCCTCGCAGCCACTCACTAATCCTCTGGTCCCCCGCTGCCAGCTAGTTTCGTTTTTGCCGGCAGGCCCGTCAGGACTGGCCACGCATAGCTTTTTCCGCATTCCCGACTGTAATTAGCGCTATTGCGGGCCGCAGCGCATACAAAAATACGCATTGCCGCATATCTATGCGTGCGTAATGCGGCAATGCGTATTTTTGTACGCGTTGCGGCCCACAATAGCGCCAATTAGTCAGGAATGCGGAAAAAGCTACGCGTGGCCAGTCCTGACGGGCCTGTCGGTAAAACGAAACTAGCTGGCAGCGGGGGACCAGAGGATTAGTGAGTGGCTGCGAGGGCACAGGACTACTGCAGGGGGCTGGTAGAAGCCCCAGGTGAGTAACTCATTTTGTTTTCAGGCTTAAAGAGAAACTCCGACCAAGAATTGAACTTTATCCCAATCAGTAGCTGATACCCACTTTTACATGAGAAAAATAATGATTTTCACAAACAGACCATCAGGGGGCGCTGTATGACTGATTTTGTGCTGAAACCCCTCCCACAAGAGGCTCTGGTACCGTATGGTACACCTGGCAAACTGCCACAATGTAACAATGTTCAGACAGGAAATAGCTGCTTACAGCTGTCTGTTAAAGCCAGACCAGCTAGAAACAGCTACATAATCTGCCCACAGTAACAATGTCACCATGTAATACATGTCAGAATGTGAATCTGGGAGAGGAAAGATTTTACAATGAGCAAACACTGCCTAAATCATGTATACATAATTATTGTAAAAATGAAGCACTTTTTTTATTACATTATTTTCACTGGAGTTCCTCTTTAACCCCCAGAGACCCAGTGTTGTAATATTACAACATCACATTTAAGGCTACAAAAATAAACCCTCCCCCATTTTTTTTCTTTTTAAAACTTCATGTACATTACTAATAGAACCTATTGTTCAGTTCTGCAACACCATTGGATGGTTGAATGTGTAAATAGGTCTGTTTATCTGGCCATGAAGTCATACAACCCTGTTGCCTGCTTTGGAGTACATCACCTTGTTGTTTTGGACGGGATACATCAGGACTAAAGTAAGTAAAAAGCTTGAAATATTTTTTTATGTGATCAATAATATGTGTAGATCATGCAGATTTTATGACATCATTGAATATACTGATTTTAAGAGATTTAGAGCTGGTTATTTCTATGTTGTAATTTTACAACAGTGGGTCAAAGTGATAGCAAGGTTTTGTCTGCACTTTAAACTTGAGAAGGTGATAAATCTCTAGGAGGTGAGGATTAAAGTGTTTGCATGTCTAATTGAACAATAGGTCTACTTGATAGAAGTTGTGGAATGGAAAGTGTGAAGTTTTAGGAACATGTGCATCTTTGCATTAGAATAATTAGTTAATTTGCTTTGTAGTTACTTAGCTTTTCTTTCAACTTTCAGAATGTCTGAAACCAAGAAAAAACAAATCATGTATAGTGTGCAGGATGTAATTGAGGCCATCCAGAATGGGGACAGTGACTTGGAAATGCCCTTTGACACAGATTCAAGTGACGAAGAGGAATATGGAGTTATCGGTGAAGCGGACAAGGAAAATTAATTACCCGATGACCACCTAACTTCTGATGTTCAAATCATCCCAACAGGGGCAGAACATCCTGATGCCAAGACTGGGCCCCGTGACAGATATCGATGGCTGAAAAAGAATTTCATCTCTCCCAGTACTGATTTTTCTGGTCAGGATGTCAGTAATGATGTCCATTCCCTCTGCACACCACTGGAGTACTTTCAGAAGTTTGTGACAGAAGATATGATCAATGCTCTGGCAGATAACACAAATCAGTACAGTTTTCAGAAGAAAGGATCATCTATAAACACAAACCCAAAGGAAATAGAGCAGATTATTGGCATGTATCTGAAGATGGGTCTTGTCCAAATGCCTGGAGTCCGTATGTACTGGGAAGCAGACACAAGATACAGTCCTGTCGCTGATGTAATGTCACGAAACAGATTCCAGTCTCTGTTGACATCATTACATTTTGTGAACAATCTAACCGTGTCTGAGATGGAACAAAAAAGTGACAAACTCTGGAAACTCAGACCATGGCTTGATGCTTTCAGAGAGAAATGCCTAAAAGTGGTCCCTGAAGAACATAACTCTGTGGATGAAATGATGATCCCTTTCAGGGGGAAATTCAGCAGCATCAAACAGTACATGCGTGGCAAGCCAAACCCATGGGGGTTCAAGCTGTGGGCAAGGACTGGAATCTCTGGTATACTTTGTGATTTTGATGTGTACCAAGGCAGTGTGAATGGAATACGGGCAAGATCTGAACTTGGACTATCAGGGGATGTTGTGATGAAACTTGCTTCCACACTTCCACATAGTCACAACTACAAGATCTACGCAGACAACTTTTTCACCAGCATCCCATTGATAGTTAGGCTGCTGGATTGTGGAATTCATTACACAGGAACAGCCAGACAAGTGCGCCTTCCAAACTGTAATCTTGAGGATGAGAAAAGCTTGAAGAAAAAGGGTAGAGGAAGCTTTGATGTCAGAGTGGAGTCAAATCACAACATTTGTGCTGTGAAATGGTTTGACAACAGACAGGTTACACTTGTGTCTTCCTTTGCTGGCCCACAACCAGTGGAGAAGATTCAACGCTGGGACAAAACTGCCAAAAGATTTGTTGAAGTTGAGAGGCCTTATATCGTGGCTGCCTATAACAAATTAATGGGCAGAGTGGATTTGTTAGACTCATTTGCAGCAAAATACAAATTTCCACTGAAGTCCTGCCGCTGGTACCTTTACATCTTCTGGCACACCATTATCCTAGCTGTGATCAATGCTTGGCTCCTGTACAAAAGGGACTGCAAAGCTTTGGATATCCCAAAGAAACAGATGCTAAACAGGAGAATGTTTCAGGCCCAGTTGGCATCTTCTCTTATCCTGATCGGAACGGCTGGGTCAGTGTCAAAGCGAGGGCGACCATCTGCAAGCCCAGTTTCATCAAGAGGGGGCACCTTGACTTCCCAAAAGAGGCAGTTTACAGATGGAGGTTCTTCAGCTGCCATGACAGCCAAAAAGTCAAATGCACACCCTCCAAAGGAAGTTTGCAAGGACATGATTGGACATTTTCCCATCAAAGCCGATAGAGGACGGTGCCGACACTGTGCAAAAGGCTATACCAACACACTTTGCAGGAAGTGCAATGTTCGCCTCTGCTTTTCAGAGCAAAATAACTGTTTTTGGAACTACCATAACTGAATAAATGAACAAATAAAACATGCACATATAGGGCTCGATTCACAAAACCGTGCTATGAAGATAGCACAAGTGCTATTTTTGCACTAGTGCTATTTCATAGCGTGGCCGTTTTTGCCCGTATTTGGGCTAACATGAAATTTTTTGTGCAAAAACACGAAATTTCTTGATTACCGCTGATAGAAGTCAATGGGCGCTTCACAGGGAAAAATTTGCGTTTTAGCGCTAAGCGCAAAAAAATAACGTTTACACACAAATTCACGTTAGTGCGAAAACTCAAAAAAAAGGTGTGAAAAAGGCTGTGCTATGTGTTTTCCTGGTTTAGTGAATCAAGCCCATAGTCTGGGTCCAATTTTTTTATATGATACTCATTTTTTGTATTAAATTGATAATAAAAATTACTTTTTTCTTTATTATACTATTGTTATTGTGTATATACATAAACTTAGGTGGGTCTTTATAAGCTGTAAAGTACAAATAAACTTTTAATTATTCCTTACATGTGTTCAGAGAGAGAGTGACACTATTGAAATTCTGCTACCTTACAGGCCCAGCGTTGCAATCTTACAACATCCTCCCCAAAAGTTACTAAAATGTCAAAATAAAAAAAAAAACACTGATTTAGGGATCACAAGCCTCCTATAACATGTGAACGTTCGAAAAAAAAAATTTACGTTTTTTTTCTATATTTGGGTCTCTGGGGGTTAAGTGTCTCTTTAAGCCCAAAATGACAAATACTGAGCATACCGGTTGTAAAGCTTGCTCGAGGAACAGAATCCAACTCAATCTCATCCTTCTGTAGTGCTTTTACAGTTGCATCAGGAAACCGGAGTAAGTTGCTAGTGACGTATGCAGACATATTTTGCATTTTCCGACCTGAAACAATGCCGATAAATTCCAAAAAGTTACAAAAAGAACTTGTTAAACACTTTAATCTAGTCCAGGCATATACTACCAAGGCAGTGGAGCCGGTACAAACAGTTTGACTCAATCTCCTCAGTTTACAATACCAACAACTAAGACTCAATTTTTTTATACAGTAGAATCCCTTCTATACAGTAGAATCCCCTTACAGTAAAAACTAAAGGGTCTGGGCAAAGTTTACTACGTCAGAAATGGTCATACCCAAGCAAAAAAAGTGTATTGATTCAGTCAATAATTGGGAGCCATTCTTTATTTTCAATGGTTCAGCAAGTGAGCACAGGCAAGCCCGTGTGCAATTCACTTTTTCTCCTGAGGTTTCTCTTAGGTAATATATTCACAGCTGGTCATAAAATGCCTTTTAAAGAAAATACTCAAAATAAGTTTGATAGTACCTTTTCACCAACTTTTGGGTACTGTTTCAATTTTTAAATGCTGAACAGTTAGTTTAAAGAGAGGATGAAATGTATCTCCTAGGAGATAACTCAGGTGAAATAGTGAATTGCACATGGGCAACAGTGTCCAAGGTAATAGAAAATGCAGTGCTCAATATGCAGGGACTTGAACAAAATCATGCAACATATTGCACGGTAAGCATAGATCTCACAGGTACAGTACTTAGTGTGCTCCTCTATCCACATTTCAGTGCAGCCTGGATGATACTGTAGCATTGCAGCCATGCACAAGCAAGTCACAGCTGACATGCAATTTCCTCAGTAATCAGGCAGTAGCTTACACAGGAAACATAGGTCTCATCAGCTGGTGCTTTTGAGGTAATACAAGCAGGCCCAGAGTAATGTGCAGATAGGGAGCAGACTATAAGTGGCTGCCAGCCCATGCACAGACCATAGCTCATGGGTCTGACTGACAAATGCGGATGCCCAGTTTCCACTTTAACCTGATAAGCTACCACAGGGGACAAAAAACAGGTTTACTTTAACAGAAGTTCTACTCTATACGAGTTTACTATACCAAGTGCCACTCCCATAAACCATATTCTCAGACAAGAAGATCCACTTTCTCCTTCAAAAGTGGGGAGAAAAAGTAACTACATCTTATAGTCTGAATACAGAGAGTCCCCGACTTACTAATGCCTGCTGAAGCGAAGAGATGACTCCCCGTTATATTGTGGATTTCCTGTACTGTCTCCGTGACCTCCTCCACTCCCCACTTACAGAGTTAATACTAGCAGAAGATGTACCAGTGTCTCACCTGATCCGAGGGCACCTGAGGCGATGAGACATCTCTCCCTCACTCTTCCGCTAGTGCCAGTTTTCCCTGATCGCAACAGACACTAGGGTAAGAAAGAGTGAAGGAGAGGAGACATCTCTGAATCACATGGGTGACCTCAGATCAGGTGAGACGCGCACTTTTCCACTGCCATTTCTACCTGCTACACAGGGGCACACAAACTGACACATGGGGTACACAAACCGGACACATGGGAAGCAGGTTTTCTTTAACCACTTGAGGACCACAGTCTTTCTACCCCTTAAAAGGACTTAGAGGCCAAAATCTGCCCCCAAAACGTAAAAAAAAAAAAAAAAAGTTTACTACCTGCATGACTTTGTAAGGCACGGAGGACGCCGTCCGCGCCGTTCCGCCTGGTCCCCTCTGCTCAATAGCCCCTCCCGAAAGGCTGCGACCCCACGGTCCGGGTCGGTATCTGCAGCCTGCATAAAGATGGCCGCCGGAGCTGGCCACGGCTGCGCAGTCCGCATAGCCGATACTGCGGCTGCGCAGCTCTAGGGCCAGCCCCCAATCCACGTAACAGGCAGCGTGGATCTGAGGGTTGGCCCTAGAGGTGCGCAGCCGCAGTAGCGGCTATGCGGACTGCGCAGCCGTGGCCAGCTCCGGTGGCCATCTTTATGCAGGCTTCAGATACCGACCCGAACCGTGGAGTCGCAGCCTTTCGGGGGGCTATTGAGCAGAGGGGACCAGGTGGAACGGCACGGAGGGCGCGGACGGCGTCCTCCGTGCCTTACAAAGTCATGCAGGTAGTAAACTTTTTTTACGTTTTGGGGGCAGATTTTGGCCTCGGAAGCCCTTTAAGGACCAGACACTTTTTTCCATTTAGACCACTGCAGCTTTAACGGTTTATTACTCGGTCATACAACCTACCACCTCAATGAATTTTACCTCCTTTTCTTGTCACTAATACAGTTTTCTTTTGGTACTATTTGATTGCTGCTGCGATTTTTAGTTTTTATTATATTCATCAAAAAAAACCGAATTGTCAAAAAAAATAGATTTTAACTTTCTGTGCTGACATTTTTCAAATAAAGTAAAAATTTCTGTATACCTTTTTGTCCAAATTTATTGTGCTACATTTTTTTTTTTTTTTTTTTTTTTTTTTAAATCAAAAACATTGTGTATATCTATTGGTTTGGGTAAAAGTTATAGCGTTTACAAACTATGGTGCAAAAAGGGAATTTTCCCATTTTGAAGCATCTCTGACCACCTGTCATGTTTCATGAGGTGCTAAAATTCCAGGATAGTATAAATACCCCCCAAATGACCCCATTTTGGAAAAAAGACATCCCAAAGTATTCACTAAGAGGCATGGTGAGTTCATAGATTTTATTTTTTGTCACATGTTAGCGGAAAATGACACGGGAAAAAAAAAAAAAATGAAATCTGCCACGAACTCACCATGCCCCTCTCTGAATACTTTGGGGTGTCTACTATCCAAAATGGGGTCATTTGTGGGGTGTGTTTACTGTCCTGGCATTTTGGGGGTGCTAAATTGTAAGCATCCCTGTGAAATCCTAAAGGTGCTTATAGGACTTTGGGCCCCTTAGCGCACCTAGGCTGCAAAAAAAGTGTTACACGTGGTATCCCCGTACTCAGGAGAAATAGTTTAATGTGTTTTGGGGTGTTTTTTTTACACATACCCATGCTGGGTGGGAGAAATCTCTAAAAGATTTTTTTTTTTTTTTTTTTTTTTTTTTTTTTTTTTACACACAATTGTACATTTACAAAGAGATTTCTCCCACCCAGGTGCCCGCAAGGGGCAGATGAGGATCTGATCTGATAGGTAGCAGTGACAGTTGGTGACGTGGCGATTGATGGGTGATCAAGGGTGATTAGAGGGGAGAACAGATGTAAACAATGCACTTCGGAGGCGATCTGAGGGCGAGTGTGCGGGTGATCTGAGTGTGTGGGCGGGTGATCAGGTGCCCGCAAGGGGCAGGTTAGTGTCTGATCTGATGGGTGGCAGTGACAAGTGGTGACGGGGTGAATACAGGGAAGAATAGATTTATACAGTACACGGGGGGTGTCTGGGGAGGATCTGAGGGGTGGGGGGGGGGGTGACCAGAAGCCCCCAAGGTGCAGTTTAGGACCTAATAAAAAAATAGCGTTGACAGATAGTGACAAGGGGTGATTCATGGGTGATTAGGGGGGTGATTGGGTGCAAAAAGGGGTCTGAGGGGTTGATCAGGGGTGCTGTGGGTGATCAGAGGGCGGGGGGGCAGGATCAGTGTGGGTGCTTACCTGGGGGGCTGCAGCCTGCCCTGGTGGTCCCTCGATCACTGGGACCACCAGGTCAGGAGGCAGCCTGTATAATACGCTTTGTATACATTACAAAGCGTATTATAAGCTTTACATGCGGCAATCTGTGGGTTAACATCCCGCCAGCGCTTCCGAACGGCCGGTGGGTTGACGCAACGGGTGGGCGGAGCCTCTTGCCGGCGGGCGATCGCATCACCAGTGACGCGATCGCCGGCTAAACATACCCATCGGCAGCACCGCAGATGGACGTATTGCGGTCCTTAAGGCGTCCACTTTGCCGCTGCCCATGGGCTGTGGGCGGTCGGCAAGTGGTTAAACAAAAAGACAATTCAAACAAAGTTATATTTATTGTTTGCCATTAAGAAGTTATGAAGTAATACGAATCCCAGCAGGTTCAAGAAGATCGTTATCACAGTTGGCTTTTAACCACTTGAGGACCACAGTCTTTTCGCCCCTTAAGGACCAGGCACTTTTTTTCCATTCAGACCACTGCAGCTTTCACGGTTTATTGCTCGGTCATACAACCTACCACCTAAATGAATTTTACCTCTTCTTGTCACTAATAAAGCTTTCTTTTGGTGCTATTTGATTGCTGCTGTGAGTTTTACTTATTATATTCATCAAAAGAGACATGAATTTTGTCAAAAAAATGATTTTTTTTTTACTTTTTGTGCTGACATTTTTCAAATGAAAGTAAAATTTCTGTATACATGCAGCACGAAAAATGTGGACAAACATGTTTTTCATAAAAAAAAAAAACCCATTCAGTGTATATTTATTGGATTGGGTAAAAGTTATAGCGTTTACAAACTATGGTGCAAAAAGTGAATTTTCCCATTTGGAAGCATCTGTGACTTTTCTGAGCACCTGTCATGTTTCATGAGGGGCTAAAATTCCAGGATAGTATAGATACCCCCCAAATGACCCCATTTTGGAAAGAAGACATCCCAAAGTATTCAGTGAGAGGCATCGTGAGTTCATAGAAGATTTTATTTTTTGTCACAAGTTAGCGGAAAATGACACTTTGTGACAAAAAAAAAAAAAAAAAAGTTTCCATTTCTTCCAACTTGCGACAAAAAAAAAAAAAAAAAAAAAAAAAAAAAATGAAATCTGCCACGGACTCGCTATGCTCCCCTCTAAATACCTTGAAGTGTCTACTTTCCAAAATGGGGTCATTTGTGGGGTGTTTACTGTCCTGGCATTTTGGGGGGTGCCTAATTGTAAGCACCCCTGTAAAGCCTAAAGATGCTCATTGGACTTTGGGCCCCTTAGCGCAGTTAGGCTGCAAAAAAGTGCCACACATGTGGTATTGCCGTACTCGGGAGAAGTAGTATAATGTGTTTTGGGGTGCATTTTTACACATACCCATGCTGGGTGGGAGAAATATCTCTGTAAATGACTTTTTTTATTTATTTATTTATTTATTTATTTTTTTACACACAATTGTCCATTTACATAGATATTTCTCCCACTCAGCATGGGTATGTGTAAAAATACACCCCAAAACACATTATACTACTTCTCCTGAGTACGGCGATACCACGTGTGGCACTTTTTGCACCCTAACTGCGCTAAGGGCCCAAAGTCCAATGAGTACCTTTAGAATTTCACGGGTCATTTTGCGACATTTGGTTTCCAGACTACTCCTCACGGTTTAGGGCCCCTAAAATGCCAGGGCAGTATAGCAAGCCCACAAATGACCCCATTTTAGAAAGAAGACACCCAAAGGTATTCCGTTAGGAGTATGGTGAGTTCATAGAAGATTTTATTTTTTGTCACAAGTTAGTGAAAAATGACACTTGGTGAAAAAAAAAAAATCATCAATTTCCGCTAACTTGACAAAAAAATAAAATCTTCTATGAACTCGTCATACACCTAACAGAATACCTTGGGGTGTATTTTCTAAAATGGGGTCACTTGTGGGGTTCCTATACTGCCCTGGCATTTTACGGGCCCTAAACCGTGAGTAGTCTGGAAACCAAATTTCTCAAAATGACTGTTCAAGGGTATAAGCATCTGCAAATTTTGATGACAGGTGGTCTATGAGGGGGCAAATTTTGTGGAACCGGTCATAAGCAGGGTAGCCTCTTAGATGACAGGTTGTATTGGGCCTGATCTGATGGATAGGAGTGCTAGGGGGGGGGTGACAGGAGGTGATTGATGGGTGTCTCAGGGGGTGGTTAGAGGGGAAAATAGATGCAATCAATGCACTGGGGAGGTGATCGGAAGGGGGTCTGAGGGGGATCTGAGGGTTTGGCCGAGTGATCAGGATAGATCTAGCGGCCTTATCTATACACTGCTAAGTACTGTGTGGCATGACAGCAGTGACTCCCCATGTAACCTATCAGTGCTCAGGGGAGATGAGGAGTGTAATAGTTGTGTGAAGCAGTGGTTGGGTGATTAGTAGAAGCTATCCAGCCAGCAGCAGCGTGACGACATTTTCAGCGTCTGTCACTATCATTCTCTAACCAGCAGCACACATGGGACAGGCAGAAAGGGGCACGTAGTAATAGTAATTGTCCCAGACTGTCCCCCGCCAGGTAGAGAGTGACTGGATGGTCAGAGCGATCTGATCCATCGTTGTATAGCAAAAATCGTGTACAAAACCGAAATCGCAATTTCGGACAAAAATCGTGCAATTCAATCTTTTCCTGAAATCGTTCAGGCCTAGTTCCTAAACCGCCCTGGTTCCTATACCGCCCTGGCATTTTACGGGTCCAAAACCGTGAGTAGTCTGGAAACCAATAGTCTCAAAATGACTGTTCAGGGGTATAAGCATCTGAAAATTTTGATGACAGGTGGTCTATGAGGGGGCAAATTTTGTGGAACCGGTCATAAGCAGGGTCGCCTCTTAGATGACAGGTTGTATTGGGCCTGATCTGATGGATAGGAGTGCTCGGGTGTGACAGGAGGTGATTGATGGGTGTCTCGGGGTGGTTAGAGGGGAAAATAGATGCAATTAATGCACTGGGGAGGTGATCGGAAGGGGGTCTGAGGGGGATCTGAGGGTTTGGCCGAGTGATCAGGAGCTCACACGGGGCAAATTAGGGCCTGATCTGATGAGTAGGTGTGCTAGGGGGGGGGGGGGTGACAGGAGGTGATTGATGGGTGTCTAAAGGTGTGATTAGAGGGGGGAAATAGATGCAAGCAATGCACTGGCGAGGTGATCAGGGCTGGGGTCTGAGGGCGTTCTGAGGGTGTGGGCGGGTGATTTGGTGCCCTAGGGGCAGATTAGGGTCTAATCTGATGGGTAACAGTGACAGGTGGTGATAGGGGTGATTGATGGGTGATTGATGGGTAATTAGTGGGTGTTTAGGGTAGAGAACAGATGTACACACTGCACTTGGGAAGTGATCTGACGTCGGATCTGCGGGCGATCTATTGGTGTGGGTGGGTGATCAGATTGCCCGCAAGGGGCAGGTTAGGGGCAGATTGATGGGTGGCAGTGACAGGGGGTGATTGATGGGTGGCAGTGACAGGGGGTGATTGATAGGTGATTGACAGGTGATCAGTGGGTTATTACAGGGAAGAACAGTTGTAAATATTGCACTGGCGAATTGATAAGGGGGGGGTCTGAGGGCAATCTGAGCGTGTAGGCGGGTGATTGGGTGCCCGCAAGGGGCAGATTAGGGTCTGATCTGATGGGTAACAGTGACAAGTGGTGATAGGGGGGTGATTGATGGGTAATTAGTGGGTGTTTAGGGTAGAGAACAGATGTAAACACTGCACTTGGGAGCTGATCTGACGTCGGATCTGCGGGCGATCTATTGGTGTGGGTGGGTGATCAGATTGCCCGCAAGAGGCAGGTTAGGGGCTGATTGATGGGTGGCAGTGACAGGGGGTGATTGACAAGTGATCAGTGGTATACAGTACACAGGGGGGGGGGTGATCAGGAGGGAGCAGGGGGCAGTTTAGGGTTATTAAAAAAAAAAAAATTAAAAAAAAAAAGACAAAACTTACTTACGGTAAGGTCTTTTCCAGGAGTCGGAAGGACAGCAACCCTGAGACTTGTCTCCCTCCATTTCCAACTGGACAGGATACTGGTTAAAAGAATTAACATAATTGATTAGGCAGGCACCCTACATAAGGCAGCATTCCCTTACCCTCATCAGTAATAAAAAAGACCACACAGAATGATGCTTCAAATAATTTTTATTAACAATACATCAGGGTGGGTAGTAAGGGTGCTGCCCTTCCGACTCCTGGAAAAGACCTTACCGTAAGTAAGTTTTGTCTTTCCAGGACGTCTCAGGACAGCAACCCTGAGATGATAAACAAGACATAATTAGGGAGGGATTACAGCCTGCAAAACTCTTCTACCAAAACATAAGTCAGAGTTAGAGGTTAAATCAAGTCTATAATGCTAAATAACCTCTCGGTTTACAAGCCCTACTCCATAGAGCCAAATTAATCCATGCCATGCACTGATGAGGATCAAACAATCCGAAACAGTCTGTATACATGTTGGATTATTATGGCTCTGTACAATTTAACAAGCTGACACATTGCATTCCAGCGGTTCTGGAGGTGTGTTTAGCTTCTAAGGGTACAATGGTTAATTTGCATATATTCAGCAGTGGTGCTCTGGGAGACATCTCGAGCTCACTCCAACCTGAATTATCGCAAATTCTGTTTTAGGAAAGCAAATTTTTGTTTTTCTTAACATTTTAGTAAGGGGGCTTTTAGGACCATTGTAGTCCCTTACACACTCCAATGAGTTCTGGGTCACCATGAGCTTGCTGGTTAGTCTATAATGCTAAACAAAGGTATTGTGGCTTGACCAGGTTGCAGCTTCACATATTTATTAATAGTAGCCCCTGCTCTCTCTGCCCAGGAAGTAGAAACCGCTCTGGTTGAATGACCTTTCGCTAGTCCTGATAACTGCTTGCCCTGGTGCAAGTAAGATAAAGCAATAGCTTGTCTGATCCATCTTGCAATAGGTTTCTTTAGATGGCTGCTTTCCAGCAAAGAGAACCAACAAAGCATTGGACTTCCTCCAATTCTTGGATCTCTGAAGATATTCATTCAATTAGACACCGTCTTAACACCTAGACAGTGCAACCTTTCTTCCTTTCGATTTGATGAATTACTGCAAAAAGATGGTAAAAAGATCTCTTGAGATCTATGGAATTTAGATACAATCTTAGGTAAGATAAACGTTTGTACATTTGATCAATAGTAATAGGTCTTCTTGTTCCTTGTTAATGCCCATAGCCCTATGCATAGCTTCAAATAACTCATTCATAAATTCTGTGGAAAAACGAATTTCTGAGACTTAACGCCTTTACCCTCAGATGCGTCTACTTCGCCCTGTGGTAACTCTTCCAATAATAGATATCCACTCTCCCTTTAGACATCAAATTTATCTGAATCAACCTCGACTCTCTACCTCTTGAGGAGATCTGTTAGGAGGATTTAGAAGGACCAGCAATAGGTGCATCAGAAGTAGAAGGGGTAAATGTCGGTGTAACATCTGAATTAGAAAGTATGAAAGCAGATTCTTCAATTTCTTTAATAGCAAAGGACATCTCTGATCTCAACCATCCCATCAAATCTTTAAGCTATGTAGGGGATTCATCTTTCACTACCTTTTCAGTGCATAATTGACACAGGTGTTCTGCAGAATCAGGCATACGGTCACTGCACATTTCCTAGATTTAGACACCGCTTCAGAAGACACTGCATGCTTATCAGGTTTGACAGCTTAGTCTTATCCAACTTGCCATTCTTGGAATCTGTTTTAACAGCTTCCTAACAGTTTCTCCTTTAAAGAGAAACCGTGACCAAGAATTGAACTTCATCCCAATCAGTAGCTGATACCCACTTTTACATGAGAAATCTATTCCTTTTCACAAATGGATCCTCATCAGGGGGCTCTGTATGTCTAATATTGTGGTGAAGCCCCTCCCACAGGAGACTGAGTACTATTTTCCTGGCAGTTTCCAGTCTGTGAACCTCGTTGCATTGTGGGAAATAGCGGTTTACAGCTGTTTCCAACTGCCAGAACAAGCAGCATGTACTTCCAGCTACATCACCTGCCAACAGTAAAAACGTCATCATCTGATAAGTGTCAGAATGTAAATAAAAGAGAGGGAAGCTTTTAAAATGGGCAAAAGCTGACTACATTTATACATAATTATTGTAAAAATGAACAATTTTCACTGGGAGTTCCTCTTTAAGTGGAAGACAACACCCACCGCTATGATAGCTCTAGGCTAGGATCACAGTGGATAAGCTTATAATGCATGCATAGTAACGCAACAGTGTGAACTGCACTGGAGACCAGACATGGCCTTTTTACAAATCTGCATACCGCTTTTTAGAATTATGCGATCAGGTACAACCCCGCACTGTGCACAGACCCATAGATTTATATGGGCAGTGAATTTCCCTGCTGAATAAATCTGCCACACGACTGAGCACTGCCCTTTGTGCAGAATCAACAATTACTTATAATACTGGAAAAATCTACTGTTCACATTGCTTAAGATTCCAGAATCTTGAAACCCTCTGCTTTACATTCACCTTTGCCCGAATATAGAGAGGGGATAAAACATACAGGGGAAATTACACTCTAAATACTAAGAGTGTATCTCACTGAAAAATTGTCAATCTCTACAGCCAGTAAAGGTTTAAGTGCATGCTTGACAAATCAAACAAAATTCAAAACCAATGCAATGCAGATCAGAAACCAATGCAATGCAGATCAGAAACCAATGCAATGCAGATCAGAAACCAATGCAATGCAGATCAGAAACCAATGCAATGCAGATCAGAAACCAATGCAATGCAGATCAGAAACCAATGCAATGCAGATCAGAAACCAATGCAATACAGATCTGAACCAAAGTAATGCAGATCTGAAACAAATGCTATGCAGATCTGAAACAAATGCAATACCGATCTGAACCAAAGCAATGCAGATCAGAAACAAAAGCAATGCAGATCAGAAACAAAAGCAATGCAGATCAGAAACAAAAGCAATGCAGATCTGAAACCAAAGCAATGCAGATCAGAAACCAATGCAATGCAGATCAGAAACCAATGCAATGCAGATCAGAAACCAATGCAATGCAGATCAGAAACCAATGCAATGCAGATCAGAAACCAATGCAATACCGATCAGAAACAAATGCAATACCGATCAGAAACAAATGCAATACCGATCTGAACCAAAGTAATGCAGATCAGAAACAAATGCAATATAGATCAGAAACAAATGCAATATAGATAAGAAACAAATGCAATGCAGATCAGAAACAAATGCAATCCAGATCTGAACCAAAGTAATGCAGATCTGAAACAAATGCTATGCAGCTCTGAAACCAATGCAATGCAGCTCTGAAACCAATGCAATGCAGCTCTGAAACCAATGCAATGCAGCTCTGAAACAAATGCAATGCAGATCTGAAACAAATGCAATGCAGATCTGAAACAAATGCAATGCAGATCTGAAACAAATGCAATGCAGATCTGAAACAAATGCACAATAGATCTGAAACAAATGCACAATAGATCTGAACAAGTTTGAAACAAGGAACTCCTTGAAACTACCCAGAGATTCACTTCCTGAAAATTTCCATAGATTGTCAATCCCCATTGCTGCAGTTCAGGGTTGACAAATCATCTTATTATAACCCTGGGGAAGCCTATTGCTGCAATGGCAACAATTCACCTTCACCTCCTGCTTTGCACCCACTGCTAGATTGCATGGACACAGAGGACAAGAGAAAGTATAAACTTATACCAAGGAAACATCACTCTAAAATCAACCATGTGAGTGTACATCCCTTCAACGATTGTCGGTCTCTACAGCTAGCATAGGTTTACTGCAGGCCTGACCAATCAAATGGGAAGCAAATGACTCCTGGCAACTATCATTGCCCTGCAAGTTTCCATTAGCTCACTAGATTATAGAGGAAACAAGAGAGAGGGTAAAACACACAGGAGGAAAAATCACACTCTAATGTGAACTATATGAGTGAATATCTCTGCTGCTGGAACAAGCTTGGAAGCTCTTGTCTGTGATCCCATCTTTTCAGCATAGGGGAGAACGTCAGGAACAGTACCATTTCTTATGCTGTCTAGTTATCCTATATTGGACTCCCCCACCAGCACCAGTCTCCCGACCATGGCTTGTGGCCCAGGGATTTCATGCATGAGCAGTGCTGCCAAGAGGACATCCATCTGGCCAAATAAACTCAGCATCTATTCCTCTTGGGTGTTTCCAGGATGGAAACCAAGTTAAAACTGAGGAACCAGGGGAGGGTGCTTGATAACCCTCAAATAATAGCCGGTATAAAGGCCTTATAACAGAAGACACATACCAGAGAGGGAGTGGAGCTTGACTCCTCAGAACTATGGGAGCAAGAGCCTGCGGACGCTTCCATGGTCAGACTCAGCATACACAAGACTGACCAGGATGCACAACCCTTGGACACTGGGACCACCAGGGCAGGAGGCAGCCTGTATAATAGGCTTTGTATACATTACAAAACCTATTATACACTTTCCGTGCGGCGATCGGGGTGCTAGTAACCCGCCGGCGTTTCCGAACGGCCGGCGGGTTACAGCGCGGGGGGCGGAGCCAGTCGCCGGCGGCTGATCGCGTCACGAATGACGCGGTCGCCACATAACCACGCCCGTCGCCGATGGGCATATTGCGGTCGTTT
This sequence comes from Hyperolius riggenbachi, assembly GCF_040937935.1. NCBI lineage: Eukaryota > Metazoa > Chordata > Amphibia > Anura > Hyperoliidae > Hyperolius > Hyperolius riggenbachi. The sequence goes on along the minus strand of NC_090649.1, from coordinate 350,875,695 downwards.
GGGCCCAGCCCTTGCCGCCGCCCATCGGCTTAAGGCGGTCGGCAAGTGGTTAAAGAGGAAGATGCGACTTCCAGTCACCTTTAAATCCATATCTCTTTACCCATGGTTGCACTTTTCACACATTGTATTAACTTATTGTTACTCTCTGTACAAATGTTGCTTTTGTTCAACTCTAATCAAAATGCTATATATATGGAATAGTCTATTATGATTTTATATCAGGGCTGTGGAGTCGGTCCAAAAATCCACCGACTCCGACTCCTCAGTTTAGGATTCCACCGACTCCGACTCCTCTAATTTGCATATTACAATTTTGTTGATTAAAAGTATGTAACGTGAAATTCGTCTCTTAACTGCCAACGCTTAGGAATTTTACAAGACAACTGAAGTGAGAAGGATATGTAGACTACTATATTTATACCCTTTAGACTAAAACTAGTCCTTGGTAAGAGTACTTGTAAAAGGTACAAACCGGAACAAAGAACATCTATCAGGCCCTAAGCAATGTAAGTGTGGGTACATGTAAGAATGATGTGCAGGTACTCTGCAGGGGAATGAGGAGATTGTAAACAGACAACACCTCTGTGTTCAATGTGCACAGCATTCTCAGTGGATTCCCTGCAGCTCTGTGGGGAGTGCATATGTATAGTACTACTGTGTAACAAAGTAAACCTGAGACAGATGAAATTAAAGTTTTATACATACCTGGGGCTTCCTCCAGCCGCCTTCAGGATAATCAGTCCCTCGTTGTCCTCCTCCACCACCTGGATCTTCTGCTGAGTCCAGGTACTTGAGCCAGTCAGGCGTAGTGCGCATGCACACACTCCGCCGCCAGGAGCATACTACACCTGTGCAGCACTATTGCGCAGGTGTAGAATGTTCCTGGCTGTGGGAGCGGCATGCGGCCGGACAGTGCTGACTGGCTGAATTACCAGGACTCATTGCAGAAGATCCGGGTGGTGGAAGACAGTGAGGGACTGATTAGCCTGAAGGGGGCTGGAGGAAGCCCCAGGTATGTATAAAACTTTACTTTTCATCCGTCTCAGTTTCCCTTTAATTTGTAGTCACCAAACCAAATTTTAATAACATATCAAATTATTTGATTTCATCAGCAAAGGGAGTGCATACATTTGCATTAATCAGCATCAATGCAGAATTATTTCCATCTCGTTGACCATCTCTGTTAGTGACACAGCTACACATCAGGCTTTATACTTACAGTATAGATGTTATTTAGTGTATATAAGAGATTCCTGTGTACACATCATATATACAGTCACAATCAGATATGTATATCTGACTTTAAAAATACAGGGACTGCTTTATTGAAGCAGCACAAGTAACTAATTTTGATTGGTTTATTTCATTTTTGTAGACTAAGCACAGCTATTACTGTATATATACATTATTTTTAATGACTATTATCTGAGAAATAGAACATTTTATCATATTTTCTATTTTAATTACAGTTACAAATTCATTAGGAGTCGGAGTCTGTGCATTTTTTCCCCCGACTCCGACTCCAGGCACCCAAAATTGCCCGACTCCACGACTCCGACTCCACAGCCCTGTTTTATATTGTGCTTCAATTGAATCCTTTTCAGTAAAAATATTTATCTCATGTTTTCATAGGTTTGTAAGCATTTTAGGATGATCAGAATATGCTAGCAGCACAATATTTAGAGAAGTCAGCTTGACACACTGCACGATTTTCACACAAATTGCACATACAGCGGCTGAACAATACAAGTTGCCAGCCGTACTTTCCAGTCTGATACTCATGTATCATATCTGTTAATTTGTGACACCTTACTGAATGAAATCCAATAATTACTCTTACTGGTAATTGGTTTTCCACATAGTAAACCGTGAGATTGCCCCTCCTATCCTAAGGGACAGGTAAGCACAAGATACAATTTAAATACCACATTCTCCTACCTTTCCTCAATGCATAGAATATTACCTTGAATCAGTAGGAGACTTACGGTTCACTTGGGTGGGTATGTCCACCTGTCGTGGAGGACTACGTGGAAAACCAGTTACCGGTAAGAGTAAATATTGGCTTCCACTTGCCTCCACGACAGGTAAACCAATGAGACTAAAGCTGGCCATACACTAGGCCGATTCCCGCCAGATCGAAAGCAGATTCGATCACTGGGATCGAATATGCTGTCGCATCGTTCCCGCTACACGCCGAATTTTGATCTATCTCGTCCGATCCTGTCGATCGCTCCGTGCGGAAAATTACTATCGATCGCCCGCGGGTAGTAAGCACGTCGCTAGCGGCGTTCGAGTGCCCAACGACCCACGCAATAGAGCCCGCATCCATTACCTGCTCCACCGGCGCGACTGCCCCCGGTCACCGCTGCTCCGTCTCCGCACTGGTCTTGTCTCCGGCATGCTTCACTTCTTCTAGCCCGGCAGAAAGTTTAAACAGTAGAGGGCGCTCTACTGTTTAAACTTCCTGCCGGGCAGGAAGAAGTGAAGCATGCCGGAGACCAGAGCGGAGACGAAGCAGCGGGGGCAGTCGGGCCGGCGGAGCAGGTAATGCATGCGGGGGGCGCGGCGGCAGCACCACCACAGATTGTGAACGGTTTCAGGCTGAAATCGGTTCACAATCTGTTTGCAGTAAAGGTAGCCAGACGATCCCTCTCTGATAAGATTCGATCAGAGAGGGATCTATCTGTTGGTCGAATCTGATGGCAAATAGACCAGTGTATGGCTACCTTTAGAATATTACCTACCCTCAGGGTGGGACCAAAGCAAACAGTAGCTTGCGTCCAAACCATAAGTCTTAATTACTGGGTAAATCCAGACGATAATGCTTTATGAATGTATCTTAAGAGGACCATGTAGTAGCCTTACAAATTTTAAACACGGGCAGAATTCATTTCTGGCCAGGAAGAGAAGACAGCCCTAGTGGAATGCTCTTTTACATATTCAGGAGCTGGCTTCCCTGCTATATCATATGCTCCATTGATGCCTAATTCCAAAAATTACTCAACGTACTCTTAGATGCTTTTAACCCTTTTTGGGCACCCTGAAACAAATTATCTTCCTTCCGCCATGCAAAAGTTTTGTCTAAATAAACCAAAATGGTCTTCCTCACATCCAGTGAACTAAATTTTTCATCTTTTTGCTTGAGGGATTAGTGCAGAAGGAAGGGATGAAGATCTCCTGTTCAATGTGGAAATCAGGCATAACATTCGGAGAAAATGAAGGCGATAACTTAAAAATAATACTACTCTCTTGGATATACATGAATGGTGGTTTAATGTTTAGAGCCTGTATTTCCCCAATACATCAGACCGTAGTAATCGCTACAAAAAAAAAAAAAAAAGTTTTTAGCGTTCAAAAGGGAACAAAATATAATTAAAAACTAAAATTTAAATCCCAAGGTGTTACAGAAGGTTTCTTCACCACTGACTTTCTTTGTACTGCCTTAGTAAATCTTTTAATCAATGAATTTGAAAAAATATACACCCAAAGCTGCTAACTGCACTTTAACCACTTTGCATCCAGACCTTATTTCCCCCTTATGGACCAAAGCAATCTTGACACTTTCGCTATGTCCCTATTTAATCAGCCTTAACTTTATCCCCACTCACAACACCTAAATGATCTGTATATCATTTTTTTTCAGGACAAACTAGACTTTCATTGGCAGGTATTTTGACCCAAGAAAAAATAAAAAAAAATAAAAAAGTTTATTGTGTCAGAAAATCTCATTAACCACTTGCCGACCGCACGCTTATACCGTGCGTCGGCAAAGTGGCAGATGCAGGACCAGCGACGCAGTACTGCGTCGCCAGCTGCAGGCTTATTAATTAGGAAGCAGCCGCTCGCGCGAGCGGCTGCTTCCTGTCAAATCACGGCGGGGGGCTCCGTGAATAGCCTGCGGGCCGCCGATGGCGGCTCGCAGGCTAAATGTAAACACATGCGGAAATAATCCGCTTTGTTTACATTGTACGGCGCTGCTGCGCAGCAGCGCCGTAAGGCAGATCGGCGATCCCCAGCCAATCAGCGGCCGGGGATCGCCGCCATGTGACAGGGGACGTCCCGTCACTGGCTGCACAGGACGGATAGCGTCCTGTGCAGCCTCGATCGCCGGGGGGGGGCAGGTGGGAGGGGGAGGATTTCGCCGCGGAGGGGGGCTTTGAGGTGCCCCCCCGCAACACCCAGGCAGGCAGGAGAGATCAGACCCCCCCTGCACATCATCCCCATAGGGGGGAAAAAGGGGGGGGGCAATCTGATCTCTCTGCCTGCAACCTGATCTGTGCTGGGGGCTGCACAGCCCACCCAGCAGAGATCACTCAAAACAGCGTTGGTCCTTAAGGGGGGGTAAAGGGTGGGTCATCAAGTGGTTAATGCAGAGATATCTCCATTTTGCTTTAAGCTGATTATATACAGGATCTTCTCAAAAAATTAACAAATTGTGATAAAGTTCATTATTTTCTGTAATGTACTGATAAACATTAGGACTTTCATATACTTTAGATTCATTACACTACAACTGAAGTAGTTCAAGACTTATCGTTTTAATGATGATTTTGGCATACTGCTCATGAAAACTAAAAATTCATATCTCAAAAAAATTAGCATATTTCATCCGACCATTAAAAGAAAAGTGTTTTTAAAACAAAATAAGTCAACCTTCAAATAATTTTGTTCAGTTTTGCACTCAATACTTGGTCGGGAATCCTTTTGCAGAAATGACTGCTTCAATGCAGCGTGGCATGGAGGCAATCAGCCTGTGGCACTGCTCAGGTGTTATGGAGGCCCAGGATGCTTCGATAGCGGCCTTAAGCTCATCCAGAGTGTTGGGTCTTGCGTCGCTCAAGTTTGAATGGGGACAGATACGATCCAGCAAACTACAGAGGAATCTGTGTCAGCAGTACACTGGGGAAACGGTTTAACAGCATCATCAATAAAAGGATCCTCTCCTTCCTCACACAGCAGGACGTACTAAGCAAAAGCCAAGTTAGGTTCATGCCAAACCACCGCACAACTGACCACAACTACACACTGCACAGCCTTATAAAGCCCCATGTCCACAGCTCACGTGGCAAAGTACACGCTTGCTTTGTGGACTTTAAGAAGGTGTTTGACTCGGTGGGGCACCCAGGCCTTTTCCTAATACTCCTAGAGAGCGGAATAGGAGTTAGAACCTATGATGTCATCAAGAGTTCATATACTGGGAACCAATGCAGTGTGAAAGTGGAAAGGAAGAGAAGCGCGTTCTTCAAGCAGGGTCAAGGAGTCAGGCAGGGCTGCAGTTTGAGCCCAACGCTCTTTAACATATTCATTAACCAACTGGCTGTAGCCCTGGAATCCTCCCCAGCACCAGGCCTCCTCCTGCATGACCATGAGGTGAAGTTCCTGCTGTATGCAGATCTCCTGCTGCTCTCACCAACACAAAAGGGGGCTATAGGACAGTCTGGCAGTACTGGAGAGTTCCTGCACCACATGGGCACTGCCCATCAACCCAAAGAAGACAAAAGTGATGGTGTTCCAGAGGAAAAATTTAAAAACCGCCACCTCCTCATTTATATTAAATAGCTGCCCACTGGTGACCACAAACAGTTAAACCTACCTGGGGCTGGAAATTAACTAAACAGGAAGCTTTAAACCAGCAGTAGAGGCCCTGAAGGAAAAAGCCTGCAGAACGTTTTATGCCATCAGAAGGCAACTTTACCACCTAAAACCACCGGTGAGAGTCTGGGTGAAGATATTCAACAGCATCATCACCCCAATCCTGCTCTATAGCAGTGAGGTATGGGGCCCGGTCACCTACCCTGAACAATCAAAATGGGACTCCAGCCCAACAGAAATCTTCCATCTAGAGTTCTGCAAGTATCTTCTCCAAGTCCATCGCAGCACTTCAAACTCAGCTTGCCGGGCAGAGCTAGGCAGATTCCCACTATGGCCGACAATCCAGCAGAGGGCGCTCTCATACTGGGCGCATATACAGAGCAGCAGCCCCAGCACTTACCACCATAAAGCCTCACTGAACCAGGGTGGCGAGGCCATACCACGTGCTTTGAAACAAAGCGTCAACAACCAGCCAAGCCCACCAACACAGGCTGACAAAAGCCGAGAGAGCCAGAGCGAGACAGAGCCAGACAGAGCGGAATGGACAACAGAGATGACAGCACTGAACATGAGCTCCTGAAACTTTACCAATTTTACCTTGTAATGGGCAACTGAAAGGACACAGCCAAGACATAACATGGAAACCAGAGGAGCCTATGGAAGTCTAAAGAATAAAAGACTAAAGATTAAAAAGCAAATGCTCCGAGTGGAGAAGATAACCACTTATAAAAAGGATAAACAAGCTGTGTCACTCAGAGGAAAAGCAAGAAGTAGCAGCAGCCAGTTCCAGCCAACCAACAGATCCTAACACCAGCAGAGAGTAACCCCAGAACTGACCAAACCTGCAGAAAACAAGGTAAGGGCATTTCTGCTGAATATTACTTATAGAAATAAGAAAAAGTTTATCAAGGGATTTACAATGGAAACATTGAAGCCAGCAGATCAAAAGGCAAGCCAGGATGCAGATAAACCCAGCACATCTAGCAGCAGGAGGTCCGGCACTTGGGAGATTGTTTACTCTCCTGGCAATAAAAGCAAGGATGCTAAGAAAGAAGAAAGACTGAACCTAACTAAGGGCTCTTTTCCACTATGAAATGCAATCGCGATTGCGATTACGATCGCAATCGCGTTTCAATTTCCACCATGCGATTGCGATTGAGCTACTATACTCATTATAGTCCAGCTCAATCGCATACAAAACGCGGCAGGACGACGATTGCGCTTTGACCAAAATCGCATCGCAATCGGATCGCACTAATGGAAATTGCTGCTGCAGTTTCCATTAGTTTAATGTACCTTGCGATTTGCAGTCAGAAGCAAATCGCAAGCTAGTGGAAAAAGGCCCTAAAAGCATGCCAGAGACTCTGTTTGCTGACTATTCCTCTAACCCTAGAGTAAGAACAAACCTGATTTTTTTTTTTTACACATGACACCCAAGCCTGGCATACTGCCATTTGTGAAAAATTCAAAAAAAAAAAAAAAAAAAAGCAAAAAAAAAAAAAAAAAAAAAAAAAGAAGTGTATCATGAATGGGAGACAAATTAGAATAAAAGACAAGGATGACCCAGATGTTACTACACTTACAGTAACTGTATACCACAATGGCAGTGTCTTGATCCAGGGGGCAGAACGTTACTTAAATATATTTGAAAATATCTTTATCCTGATATTGAAAAACTTGCAATTAACTTTAAAGAAAACCAGACAAACTGTCAACACAAACAATGGTCGTAAATCATCTGCAAAGACTGTTCCCCGAGATAAGGCTGAGGACCAAACTCCAACACAACAGAAACAGACCACCTCCAGAGAGTACCAGGCACCAGGCTTCTCACACCCCTCCCTGGAGACTATCAGAGACCGTCTGTTCAAATTAGAAAGAGACTTCACCTCTTTTCAGGGAAGAAACTAGAAGCAGCCAAGGTGTGAAGATTGCAAATAATCAACAGAGAAGAAATAGCCAGGATGAAAGCTGAGCACATTGCAGCCTTGAATGATATCAACTTTTCCCTACAAAAGCTACAGGAGGAAAACTCACAACTTAAAAGAGGAGATCAGGAAATTAAAAATATTAAAAACAGCCACAAAAGTTAGAGGAGACAACAATAAGCACAAAGGCCCCCATACAACGCCTGTGCCGACCAAAGACAGTGCTCCACACAACACACAGGATGCAAGAATCACCCAAGAGACCAGTGACAATCACAGCCATCCAGCCCCCTCCCCAAATACTGCCAACACAGCCTCACCCAACAACCCACAGCCCAAGCCTAAACACCAAGCAAATGGCTCCTATAAACATCGCAGTCCTGACATTGTGCTGGTTATAGACTAATGGAAAATACCTGGACATAAGAAGACTCTTTCCAGGGATGCATGTCATCAAAATCATCACTTCAACTATTGAAAAAGTAACGCACCATTAATGATCCTTATTTCACCGACCCAAAAACAGCTCATCCTGCACACCGGCACCAATGACATTAAAACAAGAAACCACCACAGACCAAGAAACCATCACATACAAATTGTCACAAATGGTTAAAAGGGCACAGCAGAAATTCCCCAGCACAAAGATTATCCTCTCTTCCCTGCTCCCAAGAAATGACATTCCTCACCAGACAATTAAACAAATCAATGCAGAACTGGCCTCCCATCTCAGATCCTCATCAGACATACAACTGGCACAGCACACCACAATCACAACCAACCATCTGTACAACAACAAGCACCTTAAACAAGGAGTCAGCCGCCTAGCAAAGGAACCAAAGGACATGGTGCTAAATAGACCCCAGAGACTCAAAAAAAGCCCTAACTCAACAATCAGACAGCAAACCACAATGTCTCAACACCAGAGAGAGAGCCCACAAGCATGGCAAACATGTAGGAAACCGCCTGCCCCACAATGGCAACACAAAGCGACAGATGGTAGCATCATGGCGGAAATCAGAACTTTACTTAACCTACAAAGCAAATTGAGGTGACACCCACAATAGTGTCCACCCTCCCACCGAAAATACTGAGTCCTATGAAAATTTCTACTCATTACAAGGTAAACCGACTCAGAATCACATCCCTTATCAGTAGCTGGAACATCCAAGGGCTGAACGCCTCAGCTTTTGGATCCAAAACCAATGATCCAGATTTTAAAGAGATTTAAAACATTGATATCCAAATCCTCCTGGAAAGATGGACCCGGGCAGAGGATGAATCTTTCGTACCCATGGGGTACCGGGAATTCTCCATATCTGCCCAGAAAAACAGGAACATTAAACAGGGCCGCTGCTCAGGAGGCATACTAATCTGGTACAAGGAGGAGCTTACAGAGCACATCAAAGCAATCAAACGAGGAGACAGCCACATCTGGATCAAAAATAAACAGCTCCATCCTAACCTCTCAGTCCGACATGCACCTGTGTGCAGCATACATCCCCCCAACAGAGTCCCCTTACTACAAACCTGACATCTATGAGGTCCTACAAAGAGAAGCCAGTCACTTCCAGTCTCAGGGTAGAGTGCTGATCTATGGAGACCTTAATGCCAGAACAGGCACAGAGAAGTACTATCTGACCTCTGAGGGAAACACATACATACTTGGAGGGCAGAGCTATTACCAGGAACCAATACAGACAGCGAGAAATAGTTACAATAAGACAGCAAACAAAAGTGGGAAAGCCCTATTGAACCTTTGTCGGAGCCTCGGCCTACACATATTGAATGGGCGAACTAGGGGTGACTCTCTTGGAAGATTTACTATGAACTCCGACGTAGGCAGCAGTGTGGTAGATTATGCTGTCACAGACACAGACCCCATAAACATCAATGCCCTCAGTCAACCCTGAAACACACCTGTCAGACCACAACCAAATATTGTTGTACCTGAAATCCGCCGATAAACCAACCACACAGCAGCCTCACCAGACCGGTCTCTACAAGCTTCCACCATTCTTCAAATGGCCAAAAGAGTCTGCCATCAAATTCACCAACATGATCAACATTGCCAAAATCCAAGAACTGCTGACAAACTTTCATACCAACCTATATGAACCAAACCAACAAGGTGTCAACCATGCAGTGAAGGACTTCAGTAACATCCTATTTTGCATGGCAGTACTCGCTGGCCTCAAGCAGACCAACTTTAAGAGATCCACAAATAAACAGTCCCAAAAATGGTTTGACAGTGCGTGCAAGGCTCTACGTAATTCTCTAAGGGCAGCCTCTAACCAAAAGCACAGAGAACCCAACAACCGGGACCTAAGGGAAGCCCATGACCACCTACAGAGGCAATACAAAGACACCCTCAGGCGGAAAAAACAATATCTCCCACAAACTCCAACAGCTGGAGGACTCCCTCCAAGACAACTCATTCTGGGAGACTTGGAACCATATTGGGACAAAGCCCAAGAAAAGCCCTCTTCACATCCAAAATGGCCACATCTGTCTCCACTACTTCAGGGACCTCTACAAAGACATCCCAGAAAATGCCCAAACCCCGTAACAGAAACAAATAGCCGCAAAACTGAAGGACATGGAGGAGACAATCAAGGACTTTCAAAAACCCCTGGATACACCAATCACAGTGCAGGAAATAAGAGAAAGAACAAACTGATAAAATGTAAGCAGGCTAGCGGTACAGATAGCATCCTGCCAGAGATGATTAAATACAGCCCCCCGGACATACATGAGGCACTCGCAAGACTATTCAACCTTATCCTGAGTGTGGGCTCCTTTCCTCAGGCCTGGAGTGAAGGCCTCATAACACCCATCTACAAGGATGGGGACAGATACGATCCAGCAAACTACAGAGGAATCTGTGTCAGCAGTACACTGGGGAAACTGTTTAACAGCATCTTCGATAAAAGGATCCTCTCCTTCCTCACACAGCAGGACGTACTCAGCAAAAGCCAAGCTGGGTTCATGCCAAATCACCGCACAACCGACCACATCTACACACTGCACAGCCTAATCAAGACCCATGTCCACAGCTCATGCGGCAAAATACACGCTTGCTTTGTAGATTTTAAGAAGAAGGCGTTTGACTCGGTGTGGCACCCAGGCCTTTTCCTAAAACTCCTAGAGAACGGAATAGGAGGTAGAACCTATGATGTCATCAAGAGTTCATATACTGGGAACCAATGCAGTGTGAAAGTGGACGGGAAGAGAAGTGCGTTCTTCAAGCAGGGTCGAGGAGTCAGGCAGGGCTGCAGTCTAAGCCCAACGCTCTTTAACATATTCATTAACCAACTGGCTGTAGCCCTGGAATCCTCCCCAGCACCAGGCCTCCTCCTGCATGACCATGAGGTGAAGTTCCTGCTGTATGCAGATGATCTCCTGCTGCTCTCCTCAACAGAACGGGGCCTACAGGACAGCCTGGCAGTACTGGAGTTTCTGCACCACATGGGCACTGCCCATCAACCCAAAGAAGACAAAAGTGATGGTGTTCCAGAGGAAAAATCTAAAAACATACACCTCATTTATATTAAATGGCTGCCGACTGGAGACCACAAACCGTTACACCTACCTGGGGCTGGAAATTAATCAAACAGGGAGCTTTAACCACCCTGGCGTTCTATTTCCCCAGGATTTCCGTGCAAAAAGTGGTTCAATTAATTTCCAATAATTTTCAACCAATTTTTTTTGCAATCATTTTTTTTATATTGAATTCAATACAGGTTATTGTATTGAATTCAATAAAAAAAAAAAGTGTTTGCTGCGAGATTTTGATGATGCTGTGTGACATTGGTGCCATCAACGCCGATCGACGGGGGACATGTGATCGCCAAGGGAGAAGCAAAATCCGCCAAGGGACATGGAAGAAGGCACTGGAGAAGCTATCAGAGGTACGCGGCGAGGGATCAGCATGCCAATGGTGAGTATAAGACCCAGATGTATAGCCAGATGTATTAGCCAGATGTGCAGCCAGGTGTAGTTAGCTAGATGTTTTGCCAGGTATATAGGGAGCAAGATGTTTGCTGGTGTATAGGAGACAGATGTGCAGCCAGGTGTATAGGAGACAGATGTGCAGCCAGGTCTAGGGAGTCATATGTATAGGGAGCTAGGTTTGCGGGTGCCTCTGCCCCCCCCCAACCCCATTGCCCCCGATGCCCCCTAACTGTGGCCGGGTGTCCCTTCTGTGGGGGGGGGCTCCCCTTCTGTGCTGGCTGGTAGTGGCCGGCGGGGATCCCCTCTGTGGGGGGGGGGGGGAATCCCCATACTGTGCGTGTGGGTGGCCCTTCTGTGTGTGCATTGGGGGGGGGGCAGGTATCATCCTTCTATGGGGGCTAGTCGTGGTGGGTCGGGGACACCCCCTTCTGTGGTGGGTGGGAGGTGGGGGTCCCCATCTATGCGGGCTGTGGGTGGCCTCTCCCTCCTCTTCCCCCATCCCTCCCTCTCTGTCCTCCATGCCCCCCCTCTCACCCCTGATCCTGTGTCCCCCCCACTACACACAGCATACAGAACTAGCATCCAGCCACCCTGGGAATCCCTGTGCAGCCGGCGGGGCAGAGAATGTGTGGGGCTGTGCAGGGATTCCCCTTCTTTGCCGGCGGGTGGCTGGTGCGGGGATCCTCTCTGTGCGGGGGGCCGGGGATCCCCGTACTGTGCATGCGGGGTGACCCTTTTGTGTGTGCGGGGGGGCGGGTATCCCCTTCTATGGGGCTGGTCTTGGCCGGTCGGGGACACCCCCTTCTGTGGTGGGGGGGAAGGTGGGTGTCCCCATCTATGTGGGCTGTGGGTGGCCTCTCCCTCCTCTTCCCCATCCCTCCCTCTCTGTCCCCCGTGTCCCCCCCCCCCCCCCGATCCCGTGTCTCCCCCCTGTAAGAAGCCCTGATCTACTCACCTGAGGGCTTTCTCCTGCGGCGGCCACGATGGACACCCTCCTCCTCCATCGCGAAGTCTCGTGTTCTCTGTAATTACAGTACGCAGCTTGGTGACGTCACCAAGCCGCGTACTGTAATTACACAGACCGGGACTTCGGCGATGGAGGAGGAGGGTGTCCATCGTGGCCGCCGCAGGAGAAAGCCCTCAGGTGAGTAGATCAGGGCTTCTTACAGGGGGGAGACACGGGATCGGGGGGGGGGACACGGGGGACAGAGAGGGAGGGATGGGGAAGAGGAGGGAGAGGCCACCCACAGCCCACATAGATGGGGACACCCACCTTCCCCCCACCACAGAAGGGGGTGTCCCCGACCGGCCAAGACCAGCCCCATAGAAGGGGATACCCGCCCCCCCGCACACACAAAAGGGTCACCCCGCATGCACAGTACGGGGATCCCCGGCCCCCCCACAGAGAGGATCCCCGCACCAGCCACCCGCCGACAAAGAAGGGGAATCCCTGCACAGCCCCACACATTCTCTGCCCCGCCGGCTGCACAGGGATTCCCAGGGTGGCTGGATGCTAGTTCTGTATGCTGTGTGTAGCACAGATCGCTACCCACAGCGTGCTGGCAGGCATCCAGCCATCCTGGGGAATCCCTCTGATGAGGGAAAAGTGCAGCCGGCGGGGAAGAGAAACAAGAAATCTCCCTGGCGGTATTGACGAGCTCAGCTCGTCAATACCGCTTTCAGCAAGTTTTTCCTGGACGAGCTGAGCTCGTCAATACCGCCAGGGTGGTTAAACCAGCAGTAGAGTCCCTGAAGGAAAAAGCCTGCAGAACGTTTTATGCCATCAGAAGGCAACTTTACCACCTAAAACCACCGGTGAGAGTCTGGGTGAAGATATTCAACAGCATCATCACCCCACTCCTGCTCTATAGCAGTGAGGTATGGGGCCTGGTCACCTACCCTGACCAATCAAAATGGGACTCCGGCCCAACAGAAATTTTCCATCTAGAGTTCTGCAAGTCTCCTCTTCAAGTCCATCGCAGCACTTCGAACTCAGCTTGCCGGGCAGAGCTAGGCAGATTCCCACTATGGTTGACTATCCAGCAGAGGGCGATCTCATACCGGGCGCATATACAGAGCAGCAGCCCCAGCACTTACCACCATAAAGCCTCACTGAGCCAGGGTGGCAAGACCATACCACGCGCTTTGAAACAAAGAGTCAACAGCCAGCCCAGCCAAGACCACCAACACAGGCTGGCAAAAGCCCAAATAAAAAAGGAATGATAGAAAGCTGCAAGGACCGATATCTAGAGGAATGGAGAAGGGACATAAAGAACTCCCAGAAACTCGCTGTCTATCAATCGCTACAGAGGGAGTACACAATGGCTTTATATCTGGAGAAGCTACACCACCACAAAGACAGACAGGCCTTGAGCCTGCACCGTCTAAGTGCCCACAACCTGGAGATAGAGACAGGGCGACACAGACACACATGGAAGCCCCGGGAGGAGAGACTGTGCAGGCAATGTGACCAGGGGGTCCTGGAGGATGAGGCCCACTTCCTGCTACACTGCAGCAAATATACACCGCTGAGGACCACCCACTTCCAGAGACTCTCCGCCCACATCCCAGATTTCACCTAAACAGATGAGGAGAGGAAACTATATCCTACTGGGGGAAGAGGAAAAAAACTGTGCAAATAGCAGCCCGATACATCACTGCCTGTCACTAACTGAGAGGAACATGATACCACATGGACTGTATAACCCCATTCTCCCCTCCCCTATGATATAGATATAGATATAGATATATATCTATATATCTCATCCCCCCATACCATCCATTACATCCTCCACACTCATGTTAAGGTTTTTTTGTTTTGCTTTGGCAATGCTAAATGTATTTGGTCCTGCCAATAAAGCTTTTTGGATTTGGAGAGAGAGACAGAGCGACAGAGAGATCTATACACATACATACACACACACACCGTATATGTCAAGAGTATAGAGAGTACATGCTTAGATATTAGAGTAAATTCATGTGGTCATGCTAAAAATCATAATAAATAATAGTTCTATTTAATTATAGGGGGTAGTGTGGGAGTGATAAATGATGCGTATGCTTGTGGCTGTTTTTTGTTTTTTTTTTGCATCTGGAAGATTTTAGGGATGAGAAGGGTTTTTGTTTTTTTTTATATCCATATTTCAAATGTGTTCAAAAAGTATTTTTGGTGTTGCCCCGGTTGAGTTCATACGAGGTGTATTATGAATAAAAAGTGGCTAACACATAAATTGAAAGACTTCAAAGAATCTATTAATAAATTAAATATGGTTAAATGTACGCGGGTGATCGCACGTTTGGGGCTCCCTGTGTTTGGCATACAAAACGAAGACTTTCTCTCCCCATTTTTTGGGGCAGAAAAAGTGTGTCTTTTATGCCAAAATATACAGTAGGTGGCAAAAACTTGTTCCCTCCTTATGCAGATCATGTCCCCTTGTCCAACTTTTCCTGGTAAGTGAGATCCTCCATCCCTGGTTAAAAAATTTAGTAGCCAGTCTTTGTACTTATTTCTAGAAGGTCAATGTCCGTTCTATAATGTGGTGCCCAATACTTTATCGCATACTCCAGATATGGCCTCAAGTTATTTATACAGAGGGAGTAGTACGGTATGTTAGCATGTTGAGATTTGAGTACAGGCGGCAGCCCTATGACAGTGGGTGCAGATTTAAGTTGCAAGGGGTTGAGGTTAATTGTTAGGGTGGCAGAGTTCTCCCCAGGGCTAGTTAGGTGGACGGGCCGCCCGGCTTTTTTGAGATCCCGCCCGGGTGCTATTCGTGGCCCGCCACACCATTCTGCTCTGTCCCATGCGTTAAGTCCGCTCGCTTGCACAGAGTGGATCTCCCTCTTCATAGCTGTTCCGGCTGTGCTGCCCGCCCCTATAGTCAGACCTCTAGATCAGCGGCAGCCCGCACTGATGACAGAGCGGAGTAATCCAGCACTGGCCCTGGATATGCGCTCCCATCACCTCCCTTGCACGCAGTGGGTCTCCCTCTTCATAGCTGTTCCCGCTGCACTGCCCGCCCGTATAAGCAGACCTCCAGATCAGAAGCAGCCTGCATGGATGAGAGAGAGCCGAGCGATGTTTGGTGACGTGTTTGGTGTATACTTCAAATAAAGGAAGTGACATCACTTGTCACGTCCTGTATTTGAAGTGTATGGCATGTCAGTATACATCACTCCACTCTCTCATCCCTGTGGGCTGCCGCTGATCTGGAGGTCTGACTATATGGGCGGGCAGCGCAAAAAGCTATGAAGAGGGAGACCCACTCCGTGCAAGGAAGGGGATGGGAGCGCATATCCAGGGCCAGTACTGCCATTGAGGAACTACTGCAGTCCCTCCACATCGCCACACCCCCCTCTCCCCCACAAATAGCTGTGGGCCCTGATCCCATGGAAGCGCTGCCTGACCTGGAAAAGCTCGCAAGTTTTGGCCACGTGAGAGCACCAGGTGGCCGTTCATATTGATGTGTGTGAGGAGGGCTAACAGGATCTGTGTTCTCTACGCCTATGGATGCGGATTGTGAGTGGATCTGTTTTTCTGTTGAGCACTCACTAGTGGTAAGATCAATTATGTCATTTATGTCATTTAGTTTCAGCATGTTGTCGTTCATTCATCTATTGTTGTAGCTCAAATAAGCAAGCATTTATTTTTAGTGTATGGTCTTGTTTGCATAACCCAGAACTCACTGAAACAAACATGAATCTAACAGTGAAGCATCAGTTCCTATATAGTAAACAGCTATCAGTTGGCTGATGGTGTAATGGTTAAGGGCTCTGCCTCTGACAGGAGACCAGGGTTCGAATCTCGGCTCTGCCTGTTCAGTAAGCCATCACTAATTCAGTAGGAGACCTTTGGCAAGTCTCCCTTACACTGCTACTGCCAATAGAGCGTGCCCTAGTGGCTGCTGCTCTGCTCTGGCGCTTTGAGTCCGCAAGGAGAAAAGCGCAATATAAATGTTATTTGTCTTGTCTTGTCTATCTTTCTCCAGCTGTTCCATGTGATGCTGACAGTTTCTCTTTGCACCCAGAAATGCAGCACATCAGGGAGTAGGTGAGTATATGTCCAGCAATTGTGCTGATGGACAGACTAGCTACTGCATCCTTCCTCATCTTAGCAGTACAGTACATGATTCTAAAACGTTTCTATGCAACAAAATCACAATTCACTTTTTTTATTCTACCTGAACATGTCAGGAACATCCCGGCTAACTTACATGAAAAATGTGCGCACGAGGGCATGGTTTGGCGCTGCTGGAAGATGGCCGCGTAAGAGACGAGCTCCGCCATAGACCCGCTTCTTTCCCCAGCCTAAGGCTAATATGAGCACTAATAAAGCACCTAAGAAGTCCCAGCCGAATCCTAATAACACCGGGACCGTAGAGACGCCGGCTTCTAAATCTATTCCGGAGATTTTCCGCCAGCAGAAGTCCGGACAGTCTGGGCCTGTGAACAGCAACATGGCGTCGGCCCCTCCTAAGCTCAACGCCGCACAGCAGAACGAGTCAAGGGACTCATACAGCCACTCCGATAAGGGGGTTCTGGATCGTCTAAACACTATGCCCACAACTGAAATCATGAAGGCAATTGCTGCTGATATCAAAGAAACCTTCACTGCAGCCATCGCAGAGCTGAAAGAGGATGTCACACAGATTAACAAACGCCTGCTGACCATAGAACAAGAAGGGCAGAACACTAAAAAGCAGGTTAGTGACATACAAAGCCATGCAGCATATCAAGACTCCAGACTGTTAGATTTCCAGCAAAGGCTAGAGGATCTGGACAATAGAGGCAGACGAAATAATATCAGAGTGAGGGGCCTGCCTGAATCCATTCCGAACGACCAGATTAAACCGGCGATCACCGCCATCTTTAATGAGCTGCTGGAAAGGCCCAAAGACACGCAGATAGATCTAGAAAGGGCGCACAGAGCCTTAAGACCCAGGCGCAACGATGATGATCCGCCGAGAGATGTAATTTGTTGCTTCGCTAGCTTCTCTCTCAAGGAGGAAGTTATGAAAAGGCAAGAGAGCAAGAGATAATTAAATTCAATGACGCAGATATAAAACGGTTTCAAGATCTCTCCGCCATCACTCTCCAAAACAGAAGAGCACTGAAACCATTGCTGCAAATGCTCAGAGAGAAGCATTGCTTATCGATGGAGATTCCCCTTCTGCCTACACGCCACAAAAGGATCGATAAACGCGCTGCTCCAGGTCCCAGCTGACACACCACACTTTTGCAAAATTTTGGGCCTGCCGAAAGTTCACCTACCCGAATGGTTTCCCGAAGAAGAATACCTATCGCCCTCCCAGGGAATAGGCCCTTCAAACAGATCTTTTAACACTGGAGACACTCGCAGGATGACACCCAGAGGCTCTAAATTCTACGGTGCAGGCCGCAGACGGCGCCACAGCTCCGCATCAGATACGCAAACAGAGCTTCCAAACGAAGCTCAACAAGACGACACTATCGAGCTTGAGGAGCTACCGCTAGACCCGGAGATCACCACTCCAACCTGAACGATGAACGTTTGGAGCAAGTTCCAGGTGACTGACCTGATTCAAAAGCTGGCTTACGTTGCCTCTACGGTACCCCATGTAAGACTGATGAGATGACGGTTTGTTTTTCCCCTCTCCTCCTTTTTCCATCTTTCCCCCCTTTAGTGCTACTAAGGAGTTATCCTATCATACTACTCCAAAGGGCATTGACTACTCCAAGCCAGTTATTGGTCTGTTACACTGGTCAGCCTGCACTAAGATGCAAACGATAATTCTATATGTTTTAATAATTATATGCCATTAACCCTTTTGCTTTCCCCTTATGGTACAGGTTTGAGATTGTTATGCTAACTGTTGTCATGCATATGTTCAAGGTTTTTTTTGATAGCTAGTTATCACAGTATTTCTTAAAACCTCTACTGTCTTTTATATTTGAAACATATAGGTGTACATAGATTATAAATGTATTCACTGGTTCTATCTAACACTCAGACACAGGCTCTGTTACACCCGTGGGACAGAGATTGGGGGGGGGGGGAGGAAGAGGAGGAGGGGGGGATCTCTTTTCCTGAAAGACTCTACCGCATTATTTTAGTGTTTATATCTTCAAATGAGCAATAGGTCTAGTTTTTTGAGGCTGGGGTGAAGGGGGGGTTGAGGCTATTGAGCTTATTCACCTTGTTCAGTTTTTCTTCTAGTTAGACCTTTAATCCCCTCTCCCACCCAGTGATTATATAATAATTGCTAACCTAAACTACGGTACCTCCTTAAGTACTCTACATAGTAGATACTTTCAAATACCGTATTGCATTTACTAACTGGCTTCTCGAGCAAACTGCTCAATGCTTGTCACTTCAAACACCCTACTTATTTTGTTCTCTCTACGTATATCCTTCATTTATACAGTAGTCGAGATAAACCAGAGGGATAGACCCTTCGTATGCTCATTTTGGGACGAGTCCTCAACTCTGTCTTGCCAGAAAATGCAGCCTGTTAGCTCCTGGAAAGTAACTTCATATAATGTTAAGGGCCTGAACACCCCTGAACGAACAGCCCTTTTACAAATACTGCAAAAAGAAAAAGTACATATTGCAATGCTACAGGAGACCCATTTTGCTAGAGAGCGCATACCCCGCTTAAGAGATAAATATTACACTAGGAGCTACCACGCTGTTGCACCATCGGGGAAGGTTAAAGGGGTCTCTATCCTTATCCATAAACACTGTGAAATTGACATCACCAAAACACAGATAGACCCAGAGGGGCGTTTCATCTTTTTACTGGGTAAGATTGAGAATAGAGAAGTTACTCTTGTAGCAGTCTATACTCCCAACGTGAAGCAGGCAACTTTTTTAACTGGTGTGGTATCACAACTCTTGACTTTTGCTAAAGGAATGATTATTTGGGGAGGAGATAGTAATGTTCCTCTCAATCCTGCACTTGATACATCTGATGGGAAGTCCATGATTCCGTTCCAATGCCTTAAAAAAATCTGTTTAAGGACTTAAATTAATTAGATGCGTGGAGGATTTTTAACCCTAAAGGCAAAGACTATACATATTACTCTAATCCTCAAAAAAAACTCACGCATAGATCACTTACTGATTACACAGGCAGACTTGCACTATGTAAGAAGCGTTGGAATTGGAACAATGGGCTTCTCAGACCATGCTATGGTACATTTTATTGTCTCTTTCCCCACGCATAGAGTTAAACAGTTTAGCTGGAGATTAAACCCAGAACTGATGCAAGATCAGGAAACTATAGTTTTGATCAAAAAAATCTCTAAAAGACTACTTTAGTTTAAACTTGAATGATGATGTCACACCCCTGACTACATGGGAGGCCCATAAGCCTGTAATAAGAGGGGAGCTAATCAAAATCGGGGCGAGGAAAAAAAAAAAAAAGAGAGCACCTTTTTCGGGTTGACACTATAATACAAAAAATTGCAAGCTTAGAAAACACCCACAAAAAGGACACTAGACTCAAAGTCTGGAAGAGTTATCCTCCCTTAGATTGGAACTAAAAACCCTCCAGTGTTCTCCCCAGGATCAATTAAGTGGGCGGGCCGCCCGGGTGAATTAAGGCCCCGCCCGGCTGCTATTTTGCATATTAGAAAAGCCAGCACTGTTCTCTGCACTCAGCGCTGACTCAGCGCTGACTCCTCTGTAGCAGATTGCCCAGCTCCTCTACATACGAGATCTCGCGCTTTCCGGCGGGCTCGTACACTCCTTGCCTCAGCATGGCAATAGGCGGGGCCATCTGTTATACTGCGCATAGTGCTCCTCTAGGAAGTAGGAACGAAGCACATTACAGGCAGTCTCTCTCTCTCACTCTGCCTGCACGATCGTGAAGGGACGCTGGAGCCTGTGTGACTAAAGCAGAGCTGGGCAAACTACAGCCCGTCTGGCTCTGTAATCCGGGTATTTAGTGCCTCCTTTCCTCCTCACGGCTGTGTCACTTGTCTCTCTCCCTCCCCACCGTACAATTGTACATTTACATGCCGTACTAACTTTCCCATCTCTGAATTACGGCACTTCAGACTGAAGAAAGGAGTGCAGGCAATCACTCACTTCCTCCCCGGGTGTCAGACGCACGGAGCAGATCTCCAATAGCTTCAGAGAGCGGGATGTTTTGGCTGCCCAGAGAACAGAGCAAACAGACAGCAGCGCTGAAGGGGAAAAAAGCAGTCTTATCTGATAGGTACAGGCAAAAAAAAAAGCTGTGAATTAGGTCAGCTTGCACACATAAAGCTCTGTCCTGAAGTGTATTCCCACCCCCTCTTTTTTAACCCTTAGGATACACTAATCTCTGGAATCTCAAGGGGCCAGCATGTCCTTTTGCTGAGCTTTGCATTTTAAAAAAAAAAAAAAAAAACAGTTCATACCTATGTGTTAATTTGCAGCTTCTCAGTTAAATCTGTAGGACATGCTGAGCCTTGTGGTTTCACAACAATGGGGTCAACAAATAGTGAAAACCTTACCAATCAGATGATTGGTAGAGGAACCAACCCCCCCCCCAAAAAAAAAACGGAACAATAGAGGTTGATCGGAACCATTAATGATGCCCAATATGTATAACTGTCTAGCTCTAGACATGTGTGAAAATATGATGTCTGTTTCACCTGCACTGTGTACTGCAAATCAAGCCTATTTTTTGTTTTTTTCAAAAGCAAACAAAAAGCACAGTAATAGCACATTGAAAACAACCAAAAACAGTTTTTCCTGGTTTTGACTTGGCAGGTTCACTTTAAGACAGATGGTGCATATCTAATACTGGGTACACACAGATTTTCTGGCTGATTTACTGTCAGATCCATTATTTCTAACATGACCGATCTGCTTTCTGATCGATTTTCGAGCATTTTCCGATCAATTTCCTATTGAAGTGAACGGAAATCGATCGGAAAATGCTCGGCAATTGATCAGAAAGCAGATCGGACATGTTGGAAATAATCGTTCTGACAGTAAATCTGGCAGAAAATCTCACCTAGCATCTCTGTACCTAGCATTAAAGCAAGAGTCATATGGAGGCTCAGTGTTTTCCCCAGGCCTCCATCCGCCTCATTTTGGTAAGCACCCGGCTGATATTGGCTTGTTTCCTCCTTCTGCTATGCTGTCAGCAGAGCTTACACGGCCCTGCATTCCCACTGTTGCACCCCACCCGGCTACTTTTTCATGCCACCCGGCTGGAAAAAAATTCTGGGGAGAACACTGCCCTCTTAGATAGAAGAGCAAAAAGCATACTCTTATACTCAGAGGCTTTCTTTTACGAGTGGAGCAACAGAATAGGCACCCAACTGGCTAAAAGACTAAAGAAAAGGAAAGCTAGACAACAAATAACTCATCAAGGACCGGAGGGGAGTGCTGAAACATACATGTCAGGAGATAGCGGAAGCTTTTCGTCAATACTACCTAGATCTTTATAATTTGCAGTCGAGACAGACGACTCCCCAAGAGATGATAGCCAGAAAGAACAAAATTCAAAACTATCTAAAAAACTGGGGACCTAAACCCTTAGACAAATCGACCATAGAAGAGTTAGAATTACCGATTAGTCCTGCAGAATTCCTTACCACAGTTAAACATCTCAAAGCAGGTAAGAGCCCTGGCCCAGGCGGCTTCATCTCAGCTTATTACAAAACGTTTGCCAAAGAGTTAGCCCCTTACTTTGTAAAAGCCGTTAATGGAATCTCAGAGGGTTCTATCCCTTCTAAACAGTTTCTGGAAGCACACATTACCATCATACATAAAGAAGGGAAGGACCCAACTTCATGTGCGAGTTATCGCCCCATTTCGCTCCTAAATAATGACGCTAAAATTTTCACAAAAATTCTGGCCAACAGATTCTCGCCACTCCTTCCCACTATAATTCATCCAGACCAGGTGGGATTCGTGCCAGGCAGGGAGGGCAGAGACAATACCACAAAAGCATTGGGGGTCCACGAGTGGCTTTCTCGGCGGTCTGTGAGAGGAGGATTTTTCCTCTCCACGGACGCCGAGAAAGCTTTTGACAGAGTTGATTGGCAATATATGAGAGAGATGTTGACATCCTTAGGCTTTGGGACTGCCCTCCTTGCCTGGATCAATATCTTATACTCCAATCCCTCTGCATCTGTCAAAACCAATGGAATTTTATCCAACCACTTTAACATAACTAACGGCACAAGGCAGGGATGCCCCGTCCCCCCTGATCTACGTCCTTACTTTGGAACCCTTTTTGAATTTTGTTCGTAATAATAAGGACATTAAAGGAATAGAAATTGACAAGAGAAACTTCAAAGTAGCCGCTTTTGCGGATGAAATGTTATTCTTCTTGACTGACCCTCAGCACACCCTTCCGGTCCTGATCAAGGCGCTCCAAGATTTTGGCGTCATCTCCAATTTAAAAATTAACTATGGGAAATCTTGGGCCCTAGGAATCACCTTAACGCAATCAGAGATGGAAACTTACGCCTCTAACTTCCCCTTACGTTGGGAACAAAAAGCTATCACCTATTTGGGAATGAAAATTCCTGTTGACCTAGCAGATCTCTTCTCGCTTAATTACTTGCCCTTGGAAAGCAAAATAAAAACCGACTTACAGAGCTGGAGCTCTCTGAGGGGTCTTTCCTGGTTTGGCAGGATGGCCGTTGTTAAAATGACCATCCTGCCCAAACTTCTATATATTCTACAGGTGGTGCCAATTGAGGTCCCACTTGGATTTATCAGAGGTTTGCAGATTCGGATCAATGCATTTATCTGGGCAAATAAAAAAATAAGAAATCCTTTCCCTACCATACGATAAGGGACGAGCAGGCCTGCCTAATATTAGATTACCGTATATACTCGCATACAAGCCGAATTTTTGACCCCCAAAAAGGGGGCCAAAAGTTGGGGGGGGGGGGGGTCGGCTTGTATGCGAGTCATGTTGGTCCGCGGGTCCCCCGCTCCCCCCACGTCCGCCGCCGCTGCTATTACCTGCCCGCATCTTCTATTCTTCTCTCCGTGCTTGTAAACATTCACAGCAGCGCGCCCAGCGCTGCTACTGTGACGAGGCAGGAGGCAGGAAAGAGCGGTTCCCATAGTAACAGGAAGCCGCGCTCTTTCCTGCCTCGTCACAGTAGCAGCGCCGGGCGCGCTGCTGTGAATGTTTACAAGAACGGAGAGAAGAATAGAAGATGTGGGCAGGTAATAGCAGCGGCGGTGGGGGTGGGGAGAGCGGGGGACCAGCGGAGGGGACCCGCGGACCAGACTATACTACCTACACTGGGCACTTTACTAGCTATACTGAGCGCTATACTGAGCACTATACTAGCTAAACTGGGGCACTATACTATCTATACTGAGCGCCATACTAGCTAAACTGGGGCACTATACTATCTATACTGAGCGCCATACTAGCTAAACTGGGGCACTATACTATCTATACTGAGCGCCATACTAGCTAAACTGGGGCACTATACTATCTATACTGAGCGCCATACTAGCTAAACTGGGGCACTATACTATCTATACTGAGCGCCATACTAGCTAAACTGGGGC
Organism: Hyperolius riggenbachi; assembly: GCF_040937935.1. Taxonomy (NCBI): domain Eukaryota; kingdom Metazoa; phylum Chordata; class Amphibia; order Anura; family Hyperoliidae; genus Hyperolius; species Hyperolius riggenbachi. The sequence continues at coordinate 350,851,701 of NC_090649.1, read as the reverse complement.
ACTATACTATCTATACTGAGCGCCATACTAGCTAAACTGGGGCACTATACTATCTATACTGAGCGCCATACTAGCTAAACTGGGGCACTATACTATCTATACTGAGCGCCATACTAGCTAAACTGGGGCACTATACTATCTATACTGAGCGCCATACTAGCTAAACTGGGGCACTATACTAGCTATACTGAGCACCATACTAGCTATACTGAGCACCATACTAGCTAAACTGGGGCACCATACTAGCTAAACTGGGGCACTATACTAGCTATACTGAGCACTATACTAGCTATACTGAGCACTATACTAGCTATACTGAGCACTATACTAGCTATACTGAGCACTATACTAGCTATACTGAGCACTATACTAGCTATACTGAGCACTATACTAGCTATACTGAGCACTATACTAGCTATACTGAGCACTATACTAGCTATACTGAGCACTATACTAGCTATACTGGAGCACTATACTAGCTATACTGGAGCACTATACTAGCTATACTGGAGCACTATACTAGAGCACTATACTAGCTATACTGGAGCACTATACTAGCTATACTGGGGCACTATACTAGCTATACTGGGGCACTATACTAGCTATACTGGGGCACTATACTAGCTATACTGGGGCACTATACTAGCTATACTGGGGCACTATACTAGCTATACTGGGGCACTATACTAGCTATACTGAGCACTTTACTAGCTATACTGGGCACTTTACTAGCTATACTGGGCACTTTACTAGCTATACTGGGCACTTTACTAGCTATACTGGGACAAACTAGGGGAATAAGGCGGCCAGCATTTCCTACCCCCGGCTTATATGGGGGTCAATCATTTTCCCCTGGTTTTTCAGGTAAAAGTTGGGGGGTCGGCTTATATGCGAGTATATACGGTAGATTATTACGCGGCACACTTACTCAGAGTGATAGACTGGACATCCCCAGTAGCCCGCAAGGACTGGACAACTATAGAACAGGCTATTTGTGAATCCTCTTTACCTGGCCTGGCTTGGGTCCCCAAAAAAATCTTTTGACTCCCTTGAGATTAAGCATCCCTTAATTAAAGCTACCCATAAAGCCTTTCAAAATTGCATAGTGCAATTCCATCTCTCTCAATCTCCAGGCCCAATGTCCTCACTGATAGGCAACCCAGATTTTACACCGGGAGACTCATCTAGGTATCTTTTATCTTGGAACAAGAGAGATACCCCTAGGGTCTTAAGTTTTGTGAACCCTGCTGGAATTAAGGATCTGGCTGACATCCAACACCCTGAAACCAATGCTCAGATGCCAAAATGGACATACTTCCAAGTACGACACTATATTTTGTCATCACAATTGAAACCTAAAGCAGTCACAACACCTACTACTTTTGACCAGAGATGTTTGGAGAGATCCCCAAAATCACATATTCTTTCATGGGCATACTCTCTCCTGCTAACAGCTAGACCTAGATCAATTCTCTCTTTTCAAAAAAAAAAAAAAAAAAAAAAAAAAAAAAAAAATGGGATAGCCTTCTGCCCTCACCTCTATCAGATACCCAATGGACTACTATCTTCACCAACACTCACAAATCCGCCAGAATTACGAGCTCGAAGGAGCAAAACTTTAAATTTCAGACACTATGGTATAGAACTCCTTCTGTACTACACAAATACTACCCTGATTATTCTGAATTGTGTTGGAGATGCGGCGAAGCCCCAGGGGACTTACTCCACACTGCCCCAGACTTTCTCCATTTTGGACGGAAGTTCATAAAATAACTAAAAAGGTCTCTGGCCTAACTGTAAACTTCTCAGCTGATACTTTTCTGCTTCACAACTCTAATCTGTCTCCACTCTCATACAAAAAAAAATCAATTTTGCCATTCATGATCAGTTCAGCCAGATCTTTAATCCCGCTTTTTTGGGGGACAACCACAACCCCTACTCTCAAAATTTGGTTCCAGAGAATAAACAAACTAAGAGACCTCGAAGAGCTTGTTAGGATTGGCCATGATCAGGCTCATAAAATATCAAAAGTTTGGGCGGTCTGGTACGATTTTCAAAGCTCAGACGAATACAAAACAATTATGTCCTGATACTTCTTTCAAAGCCCCATACCCCCTAGAAAACAATAAACTTCCCTGGTAACTGGCTTCAACTCCAAGGCGGTAATTTTAGGGTATACTCGGAGACAAATCTCTAAACGACACCTGAGCCTTCCGATCTATAGTGGGGTGTCTTGACAGTGACAAGTAGATATTTCCTAACGCTTAGCCAGTGGCTGTGACACATCTGAAGACAACGTTATGGCTCACCATTGTTTTGTTGCTACTACTTCAATCTATAGCACCAATCTTCTTTATTCTCTCATTTTTGTTTACCCCATATGTTTTTCTAAAAGCTGTATAATTTTGAAAAATGATTTTTGGGAACCTGCTGCCCTAAAACTGATCTTAATACTGGAATGTAACAACATATTGCTGTAAACGAAATGTCTCTTAAAGTTCCTAGTATTACTGTATACTTTTTTTTGGTTCTCAAAATATATTGAAACAGAAAAATGTGCGCACTTGTGCACACAGTCTGCATTCCCATTGAACACTGGGGGGGGGGGGGGAAGGGTTAAAGAGATTTTCGATATTCTACTACTGCAATTATGCATCCTTTTTAACAGGCATTTTTTTTAAGGGCCTGTACACACTGCTGCGTTTTTTAATCGCATGTGCTTTTGAAAAATAATGAAAATCATTAAGACCTGTACACACTAGTGCAATGCACTTTTTCTATTCTCATGAAGGCTTGCGATTTAAAAATTGCATGCGATATTAACCACTTCCCGACCGCCTAACGCACAGCAGCGGCCGGGAAGTGGAGCCCGCAAGGACCAGCTCACCCACAGAGGCGGCGGTCCTTGTAAGGGCATGGGCCGAGCGATCGCGTCATCCGTGTATTATACAAGCTGCCTCCTGCCCTGGTGGTCCCAGTGTCCGAGGGACCACCAGGGCAGGCTGCAGCCACCCTAGTCTGCACCAAGCACACTGATTTCCCCCCCCCCCCCCGCCCCCTGATTGCCCACAGCACCCCTCAGACCCCCCCTCCCACCCCCCAGACCCATGTTTACACCCAATCACCCATCAATCACTCTCTGTCAATGCTATTTTTATTTTATCCCCCGCGTCCCCCACCCCTCAGATTCTCCCCAGACCTCCCCCCCCCCCCCATGTACTGTATGCATCTATCCCCCCTGATCACCCGTCAATCACCCCCTGTCACTGCCGCCCATCAGCCCGCCCCTAACCTGCCCCTTGCGGGCAATCTGATCACCCACCCACACCAATAGATCGCCCGCAGATCCGACATCAGATCACCTCCCAAGTGCAGTGTTTACATCTGTTCTCTACCCTAAACACCCACTAATTACCCATCAATCACCCCCTGTCACTGCTACCCATCAGATTAGACCCCTATCTGCCCCTAGGGCACTCAATCACCCGCCCATACCCTCAGACCCCAGCCCTGATCACCTCGCCAGTGCATTGCTTACATCTACTCCCCCCTCTAATCACACCTTGAGACACCCATCAATCACCTCCTGTCAACCCCTAGCACACCTACCCATCAGATCAGGCCCCAATTTGCCCCGTGTGGGCTCCTGATCACTCGGCCAAACCCTCAGATCCCCCTTCCGATCACCTCCCCAGTGCATTGATTGCATCTATTTTCCCCTCTAACCACCCCCTGAGACACCCATCAATCACCTCCTGTCACCCCCTAGCACTCATATCCATCAGATCAGGCCCAATACAACCTGTCATCTAAAAGGCGACCCTGCTTATGACCGGTTCCACAAAATTCGCCCCCTCAGACCACCTGTCATCAAAATTTTCAGATGCTTATACCCCTGAACAGTCATTTTGAGACAATTGGTTTCCAGACTACTCACGGTTTTGGACCCGTAAAATGCCAGGGCGGTTTAGGAACCAGGGCGGTATAGGAACTAGGCCTGAACGATTTCAGGAAAAGATTGAATTGCACGATTTTTGTCCGAAATTGCGATTTCGGCTTTGTACACGATTTTTGCTATACAAACGATGGATCAGATCGCTCCGACCATCCAGTCACTCTCTACCTGGCGGGGGACAGTCTGGGACAATTACTATTACTACGTGCCCCTCTCTGCCTGTCCCATGTGTGTTGCTGGTTAGAGAATGATAGTGACAGACGCTGAAAATGTCACCTCGCTGCTGCTGGCTGGACAGCTTCTACTAATCACCCAACCACTGCTTCACACAACTATTACACTCATCTCCCCTGAGCACTGATAGGTTACATGGGGAGTCACTGCTGTCATGCCACACAGTACTTAGCAGTGTATAGATAAGAAGGCCGCTAGATATATGTAGATATATGTATATGATTAATATATTCCCCCTACCTCTACATAATATATCTAGCTGCCTTCTTATCTATACACTGCTCAGTACTGTGTGGCATGACAGCAGTGACTCCCCATGTAACCTATCAGTGCTCAGGGGAGATGATGAGTGTAATAGTTGTGTGAAGCAGTGGTTGGGTGATTAGTAGAAGCTGTCCAGCCAGCAGCAGCGAGGTGACATTGTCAGCGTCTGTCACTATCATTCTCTAACCAGCAGCACACATGGACAGGCAGAGAGGGGCATGTAGTAATAGCAATTGTCCCAGACTGTCCCCCGCCAGGTAGAGAGCAGAGAGAGGACAGAAGTTTTAGTTAATTACTGTGTTAATGGCTCCCTGGGCAGCGATGTGTCTCCTGCTCTTTTCATCTTTGGGGTAGGGGCAGGACCAGCCTTCCTTCCCCAGTCTTCCCCATCCTGACTCATCCTGAGAGGGGAGGGGGCATGGTCCTCCTCTCTAGCGCTTACAGGGGAAAGTTTCTGTTTTGTTTACACACTGAGGAGGGAGCAGAGTAATGTACCAGCGGCAGAGAAAACCGCAGCAAAACCGCAGCTCTGACGATCAAGATCGTCTTACCCTTGATCACGATTTTTGGTTTAAAACCGAAAATCGTTCAGCCCTAATAGGAACCCCACAAGTGACCCCATTTTAGAAAAAAAGACACCCCAAGGTATTCTGTTAGGTGTATGACGAGTTCATAGAAGATTTTATTTTTTGTCAAAAGTTAGCGGAAATTGATTTGTATTGTTTTTTTTTTTTCATAAAGTGTCATTTTGCACTAACTTGTGACAAAAAAAATTCTTTTATGAACTCACCATACTCCTAACGGAACACCTTGGGGTGTCTTCTTTCTAAAATTGGGTCATTAGTGGGGTTCCTATACTGCCCTGGCATTTTAGGGGCCCTAAACCGTGAGGAGTAGTCTACAAAACAAATGCCTCAAAATGACCTGTGAATAGGACGTTGGGCCCCTTAGCGCACCTAGGCTGCAAAAAAGTGTCACACGTGGTATCGCCGTACTCAGGAGAAGTAGTATAATGTGTTTTGGGGTGTATTTTTACACATACCCATGCTGGGTGGGGGAAATCTCTCTGTAAATGGACAATTGTGTGTTAAAAAAAAAAAAAAAAAATCAAAAGATTGTCATTTACAGAGATATTTCTCCCACCCAGCATGGGTAGGTGTAAAAAAATACACCTCAAAACACATTGTACTACTTCTCCTGAGTATGGCAATACCACATGTGTGGCACTTTTTTGCAGCCTAACTGCGCTAAGAGGCCCAAAGTCCAATGAGTACCTTTAGGATTTCACAGGTCATTTTGCGGCATTTGATTTCCAGACTACTTCTCATGGTTTAGGGCCCCTAAAATGCCAGGGCAGTATAGGAACCCCACAAATGACCCCATTTCAGAAAGAAGAAGACACCCCAAGGTATTCTGTTAGGTGTATGATGAGTTCATAGAAGATTTTATTTTTTGTCACAAGTTAGCGGAAAATGACACTTTGTGAAAAATAACAATACAAATCAATTTCCGCTAACTAAATCTTCTATACAATACAATAACATTTCTATAGCGCTTTTCTCCCATAGGACTCAAAGCGCTTAGGCTCTCTCAGATTCAGTAATTAGTAGGATGAAGTATCCACACAACAAAAGTTATATATTTCTGCAAATGCCAGACTGAACAGGTGGGTTTTCAGTCTGGATTTAAACACGTCCAGGGATGGGGCTGTCCTGATCTGTTGAGGGAAGGAGTTCCAAAACGTAGGGGCAGCATGACAGAAGGCTCTGGAACCAAAAGTTTCCAAGTGGACTCTGGGTATGACTAGATTATTAGAACCTGTGGATCTGAGAATGCGGGGATTTCTACGCAGCTATAACATATCTTTCATGTATCCAGGGCCTAGATTATTCAGGGATTTAAATGTCAGTAGGCCGATCTTGAATAGGACCCTCCATTCTATAGGTAGCCAGTGAAGGGAATGCAGGACTGGCATTATGTGGCAGTGACGGGGTTGGTTGGTTAGCAGTCTGGCAGCAGTATTCTGTATCAGCTGTAGGCGGTACAAGACCTTTTTTGGAAGGCCAGTGTAGAGAGCATTGCAGTAGTCCAGTCGGGATGTGATGAAGGCGTGGAATAAGGTTGGCAGATCTTCTGGGGGTATGAGGTGCTTGATTTTTGCAATGTTCTTCAGGTGAAAATGGGATGATTTCACCACAGCAGAGATTTGAGTTCTGAAGTTTAAATCCCCATCAATTAGAACTCCCAGGCTACGCACATGATCAGAGATGCGTAGATCCGTGCCTCCTATTCCCAGTGGTGAAGACTGCAAGTTAAGTTGTTTTGTTATCATGCTCTGCCCTCCAATCAGAAGGACTTCAGTTTTGTCTGCATTTAGTTTCAGCCAGTTGTCATTCATCCATTGCTGTAGTTCACGTAAGCAGGCGTTTATAGTTAGAGTTGGGTCTGTCACACCAGGCTTGAAGGAAAGATATAGTTGGGTGTCGTCTGCATAGCAGTGGTATGTCAGGCCATGTTTTTGGATTAGGTTTCCCAACGGTAGCATGTAAATCGTAAAAAGCAGGGGAGAGAGGATTGAGCCCTGGGGCACCCCATACTTAAGTGTTACAGGGGTGGACAGGAAGGGCCCCATAGACAGTTTGTGGGTTCTGCCACTCAAGAAGGATTGGAACCACTGAAGTACTATGCCATCAATGCCGCAGTATTCCTGTAGCCTGTTTATCAAGATGTCATGGTCAACTGTGTCAAAGGCTGCAGAAAGGTCTAGCAGTATGAGGATCGAGCACTCTCCTCTGTCTCTTGCCATGAGCAGGTGGTTGCATATTTGGATGAGGGCAGTTTCAGTGCTGTGGTGTTTCCTGAAGCCAGACTGGAATGGGTCATAACTGAATTCTATGAACTCACCATACTCCTAAAGGAATACCTTGGGGTGTCTTCTTTCTAAAATGGGGTCATTTGCAGGGTTCCTATACTGCCCTGGCATTTTAGGGGCTCTAAACCGTGAGGAGTAGTCTGGAAATCAAATTCCGCAAAATGACCTGTGAAATCCTAAAGGTACTCATTGGACTTTGGGCTCCTTAGCGTAGTTAGGGTGCAAAAAAGTGCCACATGTATCGCCGTACTCGGGAGAAGTAGTACAATGTGTTTTGGGGTGTATTTTTACACATACCCATGCTGGGTGGGAGAAATCTCTGTAAATGGACAATTGTTTGATTTTTTATTTTTTTATTTTTTTTTTTTTTTTTTTATTTTTTTTTTTACACACACACACACACACAATTCTCCCACCCAGCATGGGTATGTGTAAAAATACACCTCAAAACACATTGTACTACTTCTCCTGAGTACGGCAATATCACATGTATGGCACTTTTTTGCAGCCTACCTGTGCTAAGGGGTCCAAAGTCCAATGAGCACCTTTAGGCTTTACAGGGGTGCTTACAATTAGGCACCCCCCAAAATGCCAGAACAGTAAACACACCCCACAAATGACCCCATTTTGGAAAGTAGACACTTCAAGGTATTCAGAGAGGGGCATGGTGAGTCCATGGCAGATTTCATTTTTTTTTGTCGCAAGTTAGAACAAAGTGTCATTTTCTGCTTACTTGTGACAAAAAAATTTCTATGAACTCACTATGCCTCTCAGTAAATACTTTGGGATGTCTTCTTTCCAAAATGGGGTCATTTGAGGGGTATTTATACTATCCTGGAATTCTAGCCCCTCATGAAAGGGGGTCAGAAAAGTCATAGATGCTTGAAAATGGGAAAATTCACTTTTTGCACCATAGTTTGTAAATGCTATAACTTTTACCCAAACCAATAAATATAGGCTGAATGGGTTTTTTTTCATCAAAAACATGTTTGTCCACATTTTTCGCGCTGCATGTATACAGAAATTTTACTTTATTTGAAAAATGTCAGCACAGAAAGTTAAAAAAAAAATCATTTTTTTGCCAAAATTCATGTCTTTTTTGATGAATATAATAAAAAGTAAAAATCGCAGCAGCAATCAAATAGCACCACAAGAAAGCTTTATTAGTGACAAGAAAAGGAGCCAAAATTCATTTAGGTGGTAGGTTGTATGAGCGAGCAATAAACCGTGAAAGCTGCAGTGGTCTGAATGGAAAAAAAGTGCCTGGTCCTTAAGGGGGTTAAAGCCCAGGGTCCTCAAGTGGTTAAAAGCGCAGCAGTGTGTACAGGCCCTAAAATATATACATTCCACCACATCCTTGGGAATGCAGCCATAGCCATGTTTAGTAGTCTGCCGAAGCTTTTGTCTGCGTTGCAGAGTCTGCCACCATTTTGGCAGTCACTGATTAGGCCACTTCTGCTGAGCTGGGGGCGGACCACAAATGCAGATGGGGTTGGCCAGAGCCTCAGAAGAAATTTGAAAACCTTCCACTATCGCATTCCAAGAAGGGTGGAGCTATCACCTGCCTAGATGAATTAAAGCGGCTCAAGTAAGTAAGGGCGAACTCTGAGACCCCACCCAGTCCTATCATTAAAGGAGTAAACCGGTCATGCTGACTACCATGGCAGATATGCCCATTTGAAAGCAGATAATGTTAATATGTCTGCTTCCATGGAAGCAGAAAGTAGAAATATTGCAGATTTACTGTAGGATATGTATCAGCTGTAGCAAATAGGTTTCCCTTTAAAAGGTTATTATGTTGTTGCATATATTTTAGCACAGAGAGGAAGTTCTGAGTTCAGGTCCACTTTTAAAACTTTCAGGTTCAAGCTTTTACATTTTTTTTTTTATTTTATTTTTTTTACATTGCAGGTGTACATTAACCTACTTATTTTAAAACAACCACCTACAAAGATTGTTTGAAGAACCTATGCAGCTAAATGCAAACATTTTACAACTTTAATAAGAGAGTCACAGGTATTAAACACTTGCCGACCGTCCATAGCCAGTTGGCGGCGGCAAAGTGGCACCCCCAGGACCGCGTAACGGCAATTGGCGTCGGCACCTGGGGGACTGAATTGCCGGGGATCTCACTCAGTTATGCGCGCATCCGCCGGCATTAGGCTCCGCCCACCCTCGACGTCAACCCGCCGGCCAATTAGCAGCGCCAGCAGGTTGTTAACCCGCGATATGCCGCATAGTAAGCGTATAATACGCTTTGTAATGTATACAAAGCGTATTATACAGGCAGCCTCCTTCCCTGGTGGTCCCAGTGATCGAAGGACCACCAGGGCGGGAGGCAGCCCCCCCTAGTATATGCACAAACACTGATCCTGCCCCCCCCCCCACAGCACCCCTCCGACTCTCCCCCCCCCCCAGACCTCTGTTTGCACCCAATCACCCCCTAATCACCCATCAATCACTCCCTGTCACTATCTGTCAATGCTATTTTTAGATTAGGTCCTAAAATGCCCCCTGGTGGCTCCTGATCACCCCCCACAACCTCAGATCCTCCCCAGACACCCCCCCCCCCCCCCCGTGTACTGTATACATCTATTCTCCCCTGTAATCACCAACTAATCACCTGTCTATTACTACCACAAATCAGATTAGACCCTAATCTGCCCCTTGCGGGGACCTGATCACCCGCCCACAACAGAGCGACCTCAGACCCCCCCCCCCCTCCCCGATCACCTCGCCAGTGCATTGCTTGCATCTATTCTCCCCTCAAATCACACCCTGATCACCTATCAATCACCCCATCACCACCTGTCACTGCTACCCATCAGATCAGACCCTAATCTGCGGCTTGCGGGCACCCAATTACCCGCCCACACCCTCATATCGACCTCAAACCCCCCCTGATCACGTCGCCAGTTCATTACTTGCATCTATTCTCCCCTCTCATCACCCCCTGAGACACCCATCAATCACCTCCTGTCACCCCCTAGCACTCCTATCCATCAGATCAGGCCCTAATCTGCACCCTGCAGGCTTCTGATCACCCGGCCAAACCCTCACCTGCCCCACCGCAGTGACAGATTTTTTTTTTTCTGATCACTGCTGGTCTCTATGACTTAAGTGTGCCTGAGACCAACCGTTATGCCACACAATACGCAACCGCCAATCCAAGAAGCTACCATGGAAACCACTCAAAATTTCCGAACGTAAAATTTTTGGGGGCCTTCTCAACATGGGTCTAGTCAAAAAGAATGTTCTGCAGTCTTATTGGTCTCTGCACCCAATACATTACATGCCCATGTTCTCTGCTGCCATGTCCAGGTCACCATTTGAGAACATCCTGCGCTTCAGTGCCAATACAACCTGTCATCTAAGAGGCCACCCTGCTTATGAACGGGTTCCAAAAAATTCATCCCCTCATAGACCACCTGTCATCAAAATTTGCAGATGCTTATACCCCTTAACAGTCATTTTGATGCATTCGGTTTCCAGACTACTCCTCACGGTTTTGGGCCCCTAAAATGCCAGGGCAGTATAGGAACCCCACAAGTGACCCCATTTTAGAAAGAAGACACCCCAAGGTATTCCGTTAGGTGTATAATGAGTTCATAGAAGAAGATTTACTTTTTTTCACAAGTTAGTGGAAAATGACACTGAGAAAAAAACAAAAAATCAATTTCCGCTAACTTGTGACAAAAAATAAAATCTTCTATGAACTCATCATACACCTAACGGAATACCTTGGGGTATCTTTCTAAAATGGGGTCACTTGTGGTGTTCCTAAACTGCCCTGGCATTTTAGGGGACCTAAACCATGAGTAGTCTGGAAACCAAGTGCCTCAAAATGACCTGTGAAATCCTAAAGGTACTCATAGGACTTTGGGCCCCTTAGTGCACCTAGGCTGCAAAAAAGTGTCATATGTGGTATCGCCATACTCAGAAGAAATAGTATAATGTGTTTTGGGATGTATTTTTACACATACCCATGGTGGGTGGAAGAAAGATCTCTGTAAATGGACAATTGTGTGAAAAAAAAAAAAAATCTCATTTACAGAGCTATTTCTCCCTCCCAGCATGGGTATGTGTAAAAATACACCCCAAAACACATTATACTATTTCTCCTGAGTACGGCGATACCACGTGTGACACTTTTTTGCAGCCTAGGTGAGCTAAGGGGCCCAAAGTCCTATGAGCACCCTTAGGCCCCGTTCACACTTGCGGTTTTGTCAAAACCGCACCGGATGTCCGGACCGCACCGTATCCGGACCGGACCTGATCCGTACGGTTCCTATCCGGATCCGGTCCGGATCCGGTCCGTTTGCATCCGGTTTCCGTGCGGTGTGAACACGGTTGCGGTCCGGATCCGGTTTCTTAAGGAGATAACAACCTGTAAATACCTGGGGTCTGGGAGGTCAGCAGAAGGGTCTGGGGTCATTGTTGGAGACAGGTGGACGTGTGGAGACCATCCGTGGATACAGAGACTGCAGTTGGGACCATGGATCCAGGCATTTTTCGTATACCTGGGAATTCTCTGTTGTTCGCCTCCTCGTTATCAGACTTATATCAGACATGTTGCTGCCTAGAGCTACAGCATGAAATCGCTGCTGCCCCACTCTGTGAACTCCATGTGGTCCCCATCCAAAATGCATAGGAAGTGGGGTAGAACGTCCGGTTTTTGTAGCCAGTGTGTTGTGCGCTCTCCGGTTCTCATTACTTTGTATTGGCCGGATGGTGCAGTCCGGCTCCGCCCCGGATACGGCTGCCGGAGGAGCCGGACCAAAAAATAGCGCATGTTGGAACGGACGCCGGAGTCCGGATCCGGTCCGGATCCGGTCCGGCTCCTGTCCGGCAGAACGGACGCATGTGAACGGACGCATAGGCTTTCATTGCTATTGCCGTGCGTCCGTTCCGTCCGTTCTGCAAGCGGTCCGGCTCCGGCACGGCGATTCCGGACGGCCACCGCTAATGTGAACCGGGCCTTAGGCTTTACAGGGGTGCTTACAATTTAGCACCCCCCAAGATGCCAGGACAGTAAACACACCCCACAAATAACCCCATTTTGGAAAGTATACACCCCAAAGTATTCAGAGAGGGGCATGGAGAGTCCGCAGCAGATTTCATTTTTTTTTGTCACAAAGTTTCAGTTTCCACTAACTTGTGACCCAAAAAAAAAAAAAAAAATATGAACTCACCATGCCTCTTAGTGAATACTTTGGGATGTCTTCTTTCCAAAATGGGGTCATTTGGAGGGTATTTATACTATCCTGGAATTCTAGCACCTCATGAAACATGACAGGTGCTTAGAAAAGTCAGAGACGCTTCAAAATGGTAAAATTCACAGTTTGCACCATAGTTTGTAAACGCTATATAAAAAAAAAAAAAAAAAAAAAAAAAAAACTTTTACCCAAACCAATAAATATACACTTATTGGATTTTTTTTCTTTATCAAAGACATGTAGTACAATAAATTTGGACAAAAATGTATATAGAAATTTTACTTTATTTGAAAAATGTCACCACCTCCCTAGCAGTAACCCAGAGTCAGGCTCGGGACGGAAATCCACAGCTCTGAACAGTAATCCCGAGTTGGATCCATCAGAGGTGTGGAATGTGCAGGGCTGCCGCAGATCTATCAAGCAGTATGATTTTTAGGGTCTCAAAACTTGTGAAAAAAATTGCACCGCTTTTGGAAAAAGAATCTGGAAATAATCATACCGCCATGAGGGTTAAAAAAAAAAATCTTTTTTTTACAAAATGCATGTCTTTTGATGAATATATTAAAAACTACAAATCACAGCAGCAATCAAATAGCACCAAAAAAAAACTGTATTAGTGACAAGAAAAGGAGGTACAATTCATTTAGGTGGTAGGTTGTTGGCCGAGCAATAAACCGATAAAGCTGAAGTGGTCTGAATGGGAAAAAAGTGTCTGGTCCTTAAGGGGTTTTAGGACTGAAGTCCTTAAGTGGTTGAACAAAAAAAAAAAAAAAACTATTATTCATAATTTCTGTTAAACTATACAAGACGCAATGAACTTCAGTCGGAATCAATTATGCAAAGAGACAGTCATTTTACGTACCTCAGAGGTGAAGAACTGTAATTAAAACGCCTGCTTATCTTTAGTTCTATGCATCTGTAAACTCAGCCTAACTGCTTCACCTTACCTCTCTGGGCTATCCAAAGGGAAATTAGTACCACACGTTACCTTAACAAGCGCTGCATGTCCGCGCCATAAAACCTATACGAAAGTAGTTGCGCTGTTTTCACTGGACGGGATTTTTGCCTAGAAAATAGCACTTGATATACTGATCCTCTTCACGCTACTACTTTACCAGACGCACACTCTCATCTCAACTTCTCATCTCACTATATCAATACAAGAATAAACATTATTACCTCAGTAGTATAAAGTGTATAGGCCATACGACAATATCGCGGCAACCATAAAGAAAAGCACCTCCTCTTCCTTTTCCGTCAAGCTGACGGTGTCATCAAGTCTTTAAAAACGTCAATTTACGCTGTCACGTATGGACAACGCTGGTGGGCGTTTCAGTCCGAGATGTCTACTACAATACGAATGTGACGAAGTCACGAAGGTGCAAAAAAAAAAAAAAAGTATAGTTGCGCGCACCACAATTATAAGCTTTGTTACTATGAATTGATAAAACTGACTTTTGATCACGTTTACTGTGTATTTATATTTAAGGAATACAGTAGAGATTTCCAAGAGAAGAGAGGAAGGGTTCTATAAACCTTTTTAGTGGAGGGCATACACTCACCCATCATATGCAATGAACTGTTACTTCACATAATCGCATGTAAAACAACATGATATTTTAACGTGTTCCAATTATGGGTTAGTAAGCGTCTTTTTTTTTTCTTTTTTTTTACAATCTACGGCCTGGAACTCGCTACAAATCGCTAGGGAAGTTTTGAATTAGCATTTTGTAAGCAATTTCATGAGCTTTTTCCAGCTGTTTTGGGAGTGATTTTAAAAAGTGTAAGCTTTTGCCAGCGATTGTGTAGTGATTTCGAAATGAAAGTGTGGAACACCGCTGTCAGGAACCGACCCGCGGCACGCCTGCGTGTACGGTTCCCAACTGCGGGTTTGACCAGATCGAGAGGGGAAGCAGTCTTAGTCGAGCTACCACAAGGCTGTGACCCCTCAAACACTTCTCACTGCCACCACTAGCTGTTGCTAGACACGTCCACTCTGCTGTCGAGTGCTCAGCACGCAATCCGCGTTTTCGTATTCGGGTCAGCTTTGCGCTTTAGGCCGAATACGGGAATGCCACGCACACACACGCACAGTTGCAATCTTACACTGTAGTGAAGCAAAACCACTAACAGTCGTTCCGAACAATCCTTTTAGCCACTCCGAGACTTCCCACTCTGCTGTCGAGCGTGGAAGTGCCCCATACACACAATGCAATTACAATCTTATACGGTAGTGTTGCTCAATCATACAATCAGGCATGGACTTATACACAGTTACCCTTCAGTCTCTTCTAGGCTATAAGTCTTAGTTTAGTACAGCAGAAGTCAAACTTATTAAATAACGATTGAATATTCCAGGACAAAAAAGTGGAACAATGCAGAAAATAATATATACAATAGATGTACAAAAACAAAGTAACAGTTAAAAAATAAAAGTTACAAGGATACACACAAAACAAGTTGCAAAAATAAAAGGGAAATTGTAAGGGAACGCAAAAAAGCGGCCGCGTGTACTGACAGCAAGGCGGCTGAATCCGCGTCCAGCGCGGCGGTTTGTATGCAGCAGCGTGTGTCTGGTGTGGCTGGGTCTGTTAGTTCACACAGATTGGAGAGCTACGCACGCGCGTGCCAGAAGTCAGGACCTTTATACCAGCAGGAGATGTATCAGCTGATCAGGACGATCAGCTAAATCCTGCTGGACTCCTGATTGGCTGATTGGCTCGGGCGGGGCGGCAGAGTCCTGCAACTATATGTACAGCTTGCTTGCCAGTTGCTAGTTTTCTGCCGTTGCGAACACTACGTGGAAGCACTCAGACCTTAGTCAGATCCAACAGTGTGCTTGAACCAGGAGGACCTGGGAATTCACACTGAGCCAGATTACTTGTGTTATCATTCTGTTATTCTTCAGACTAGTTCCAGGGTGTAGAGACCACAGACCTCACACCCAAGATTAGGGAACTTGTGTTATCATTCTGTTATACATCAGACTAGTTCCAGGGTGTAGAGACCACGGACCTCACACCCAAGACTAGTAGGCATTGTTTGATATCTGTTATGACCTATTGCTTTCCTGACTATCCCTCCGCTCTCTGATTCCATACCACGCATATCTGATTATCTGTTGCCAACCCTGCCTGCCTTGGATTCCGACCTGGCTTGCCCGACCTCGAGAGCTATCTCTTCCCTTTAGGAGATAGTCTCCAGATCAGCTAGTGACATCCACCTTCAGGTGTCACTCACTCACTGGCCCTTCCTATCTTCAGCCTGAGAATCCACCCATTGGAAGGTCTCAGACTGCTGGAAGGTTCTTGTGTTTCTTAAAAGAGCAGTATTTCTCATACTGCCAAGGACCACCTGCTCATCAGGTGGTTTACTCAAAGTCATTACTGTTGCACCAAACACTCACAATATATATATACAGGTGTCCAGAGGTTAGTACTATATCTGTATTATTGGTGATTCTGCAGATCATCAATAATCAGGTATATATCTGTATTCTTGGTGATACTGCAGATCGCCAATAATCAGATTCTCTCTGTGTGCTGACACCGATCGTTACAGAACGGCAGACCAAAACCAAATAGACGCACTGTATAGTCATGTTGAAGTCCTGACCACCGCGGTAAACAATCTTTCCGGGGTAGTTTTGAACCAACAGACCCAGATCAGCCAGCTATTTGGGGCTATTCAGGAACTTCAATCAGCTATAAACTCAGTGCGATCTCCTCTAGTCACGGACATTCGTATGTCCGTACCTGAAAGGTTTTCTGGCCATAGATCTGACTTTCAGAATTTTAGAAATAGAGTGTTATCATACTTTGGGTTGAGGCCTAATTCGTCTGGGACCGTGGCACAGAGAATTACGTTTATTAAGACTCTGTTGTCAGGGGATTCCCAGACCTGGGCATATAGTCTCCCGCCAGGGCATGAGGCCCTAGCCTCGGTTGAGGAATTTTTTAAAGCAATGGCTATAATTTATGATGATCCAGACATTGCCTCTACCGCTGAGCGGAAGCTCAAGACGTTGCGGCAGGGCAAGGGTCCGGTTGAAAATTACGCTGCTGAGTGTCATGATCGCTGCTGCAGCAGGTATTGCTGGAAGTAGTAGTGCTGCAGCTCAGGCAGTTCTGATCTCTTTCCATGCAAGCTGCATAGCTTTGTCTGCCTTTCCCTGCTGTCAGCTTGTGACTGATTATCATTCACCTGTGTGGGAATCTGCATGTCTGCTCCCATTGGATGACCTCAGTATAAAGATCTGCTTCCTGCAGGACTCCTCGGGTTTTCATAGCTTCAGTTTAAGCCTGCCTTGCTGTCGCTTCAGCCCCAGATCGTGTTTCTTGTTCTAAAGATACTTTGCTGGTCTTGCATCATATATTGGTTCATTGCCAATATATATGCATACCAGCACGTTTATTATTTTCCTTGTATTCGTGTTACGTTGATACATCAGTGTCGCTGATGTATACGTACACGAACTGTTTATATCCTGTGTGCAGTTAGTCAGCTTTCCAGCACGTTTTGGTAGGTTGCGTGTATCGTGATCACCCATGCTGAGTTAGTTTCCCTGCTCCTGGTTCTGTTTGTGGATTGCGTTCATCTCTGCGAAGAGATAACGAATCCTTCTGAATCCTGTTCTGTTACCGTTTGTGGATTGCGTTCATCTCTGCGAAGAGATAACGAATCCTTCTGAATCCTGTTCTGTTACCGTTTGTGGATTGCGTTCATCTCTGCGAAGAGATAGCGAATCCTTCTGAGTCCTGTTCCCTGTATTACTCCAGTCCTAGTCAGTGTTCCTGCTTATGTCATATATCGGTTCATTGCCGATATATACATATGTTAGTCAGACGTTACAAATAGTTTCATTGATAGCTGTAATTGTAATACGCTAGGAAAACATACTTATTGTATTTTTGTCTGTGTTACGTTCATCTATCTTGATCCTGCTATTTCCTGACTATCCTGTCCTGTCTTTGTGAGGCACGCCATCGCTGCAAACGCATTGGCTGCCTCATTCCAGTCTGTCTTGTTGTGGACGCTTGCTGTCACTAAGTAGCGGCTAGCTAGCAAGCGTTCATTCTGTCTACCTGTCCTGATCTCCTCAGTTCTGGTTTATGCGCTCAGCGCTACCTTGCGCTGAGACGTTATCGCGAAAGTATTGTTTGTGGCTGTCGGATCTGCACCGGCTCTGTGCGCCACAATCTCCTTTTGGAGTCAGTCCTCCCCTCCACTATACTAGCGATAGCCTGTTTCCTTGTGCTAGTGTGTGTACCTCCTCCACGTCAGCTCATGCGTTGCATGCTGACTGTGGAGAATACACCACCAAGCCTTACACTGAGTTCAGGAAATGGGCAGTATCTGCGAGATGGGGGTCATTTGCACTTTTGGATTGTTTTTTGGCAGGGTTGTCGGATGCAATTCATGATGTGATGATTGGACATCCTGAGCCCAAATCTGTAGACGATGCAATTTCTTTGGCCATGCAGATAGATCGCCGTTTGCGCTACCAGAAACAGATTCGTGGTAGGAATGCTGTAAGGTCTATCTCAGACGACCCTTCTCGATCTTCGTCACCCTCTGACGAGCCGATGCAAATCGGATATTCAGGGCTGAGTCAGGTGAAGAAGAGTCACAGAAGGCCAAGAAAACGCGATTTATATGGTACTAAGGGGCCAGGAGAATGCTGCCGTCTGGGGTTGATCAACACCATAGGCGAGCAGTCGTTACCTTTAAACAATTATCGTCTGCTCCTTCGCTGCTCTATTACATGGGAGGGTCAGACTAGTTCCGCAGAAGCCGTTGTGGACTCCGGTTCTGCAGCAAACCTCATTGATTACGATTTCGTAAACAAAATTGGGGATACCCCTGGTCCCATTAGACCGGCAGATTTGGGTCACTGCAGTGGATGACTCTCTGTTGCAGAGTGGTCAGACTCTCTTCCAAATCCCTTTGTTGTCATGTTGTTTAGGGGCATTACATGAAGAGAGATTACAGTTCCTGGTGATGCCCATGGTAACCTCCACCATTGTTCTTGGTATGCCCTGGTTGCAACTCCATTCCCCACAGATTGACTGGGCTTCGGGACAGTTACTGAAATGGTCAGCCCATTGTCATCGGCACTGTTTGGGGAGAGTTGGGGTTGGTGCTACCAAGATACAGGTCGGAGAAGTGGCAGTGCAGGTCAACGCAGAAACTTTAGTTAAATGTTCCAAGCCCAAGACCGGCCTACCTCGAAAGGTGGTCAGGGCACCTGCGGAGACGGTGGAGGACTGGATGCCTAATCTGGGCCCTTGCCAGCGAGACATTCTAGAGGGTAAAACATCTCGTCAGACCTCACCGGGTACATTACAACATTTACCAGTGTCAAGGAAACCCCGGGCTCAGAAAAATCAGACTAGTAAGAGAAAGTCTGTAGAGTGGGAGTTTTCCCCTGGGGACATGGTGTACGTATCCTCTCGGCATGGGGCCCTGAAGCGAGTATCGCCCAAATTAGGTCCTACATTCATAGGACCATTCCCAGTGACCAGGAAAGTTAATTTTGTCACCTATGCTGTCGATCTCCCAGCCAGTATGAGAGGTGTAAGATCAGTCCATGTGTCTCTGTTGAAGCCAGCAGTGCACGTGGATTCCCCTCCCTCCCTCCCTGTGATGGTAAAAAAACAATCAGAATGTGAGACCGAAAAGATTCTAGACCCACATTCTAGGAACCCGGGTGGGAAGTGTCCGGAGTCCACTCCTCAGGGGGGGGGGGAGGGGGGGTGCTGTAAGGGAACGCGGAAAAGCCGCCGCATGTACTGACAGCAAGGCAGCTGAATCCGCGTCCAGAGCGGCGGTTTGTACGCAGCAGCGTGCGTCTGGTGTGGCTGGGTCTGTTAGTTCACACAGATTGGAGAGCTACGCGTGCGCGCGTGCCAGAAGTCAGGACCTTTATACCAGCAGGAGATGTATCAGCTCATCAGGACAATCAGCTGATTCCTGCTGGACTCCTGATTGGCTGATTGGCTCGGGCGGGGCGGCAGAGTCCTGCAACTATATGTACAGCTTGCTTGCCAGTTGCTGGTTTTCTGCCGTTGCGAACACTACGTGGAAGCACTCAGACCTTAGTCAGATCCAACAGTGTGCTTGAACCAGGAGGACCTGGGAATTCACACTGAGCCAGATTACTTGTGTTATCATTCTGTTATTCTTCAGACTAGTTCCAGGGTGTAGAGACCACGGACCTCACACCCAAGATTAGGGAACTTGTGTTATCATTCTGTTATACTTCAGACTAGTTCCAGGGTGTAGAGACCACGGACCTTACACCCAAGATTAGGAAACTTGTGTTATCATTCTGTTATACATCAGACTAGTTCCAGGGTGTAGAGACCACGGACCTCACACCCAAGACTAGGCATTGTTTGATATCTGTTATGACCTATTGCTTTCCTGACTATCCCTCCGCTCTCTGATTCAGTACCACGCATATCTGATTATCCGTTGCCAACCTTGCCTGCCTTGGATACCGAATCGGCTTCCTGTCTTTGTACTTTGTCTGTCCGTGTGTTGCCGACCTGGCTTGCCCGACCTCGAGAGCTATCTCTCCCCTTTAGGAGATAGTCTCCAGATCAGCTAGTGACATCCACCTTCAGGTGTCACTCACTCACTGGCCCCTCCTATCTTCAGCCTGAGACTCCATCCATTGGAAGGTCTCAGACTGCTGGAAGGTTCTTGTGCTTCTCAAAAGAGCAGTATTTCTCATACTGCCAAGGACCACCTGCTCATCAGGTGGTTTACTCAAAGTCATTACTGTTGCACCAAACACTCACAATATATATACAGGTGTCCAGAGGTTAGTACTATATCTGTATTATTGGTGATTCTGCAGATCATCAATAATCAGGTATATATCTGTATTCTTGGTGATACTGCAGATCGCCAATAATCAGATTCTCTCTGTGTGCTGACACCGATCATTACAGAAATAAACGTAAATCCAATTTCCTGTTAACGCATGCAACTTCAAAGCGTTCCT
Source organism: Hyperolius riggenbachi (assembly GCF_040937935.1). Lineage (NCBI taxonomy): Eukaryota > Metazoa > Chordata > Amphibia > Anura > Hyperoliidae > Hyperolius > Hyperolius riggenbachi. Next base: position 350,831,149 of record NC_090649.1, on the reverse strand, counting down.
GTTTTAGTGTTTGATCTTTTCAGAGATTTCCGAACACTTCCATAAACCCAATTTCCACAGGTAAAAATTGTATCAAAAGGACTTCAACTCTTCACCCACTTCCAGTTGGCTGTCATGTAAATTTCAAACATTCCTGTCCACTTTGAACTTGGTAAAGTCCACTTTGACTCTGATGGTGTTTTGACCAACAGGTAGCTGTTTACATTAATACAAAGATCAAAGCAATGCACCACCTTTGCAGGATGCCAGACAAAAGGGAATCATTACCTAATTACCTGTTTCTGGCTGTCCAGAGAAACTGTATGCTAATGTCCAAGCTGCCTGCTTCCAGAGGAATTCAATGCAAATGTAGGTCTATTGACACACACACAATCACATTAACAGTTTCCATGAAGCTAGCTGCCAATACCTTCAAAGCCAGACTGGCTAGCAGACAATCACATATGATACATTAGTACACAGCAGACATGAAAAAATATGTTCCTGTATATTACCGTACATATCATCATCACCCCAATATATCACCACAACCGCTACTTTATACAGGATGGGACTGTGCTGGATCGCAGGCTGCCAAGCCAAACGAAAGCTGATTGGAGGGAAGGGACACAGGCGGGGACCGGAGCTATGGAGGAGGCGGGGAAGCAGCCGAGACTGACACCTAGAGATAAACAGCCAGCTGCAACACGCTGTTATTAAATAGTGCAGATTCCTTCTAACTCTGTTGTATAATAGGAGGAGCTAGGAAAGTCTCTCAGACAGTGCAGTGTGTGAGGGAAATTGCTGTTGCTGAGGTAACCAACACACCTGCTGTATTGATAGCAGCAGGCTCTGAGGAGAATTCAGCAGGTAGGAGGAGCACATCACAAATCATGTATAGCCTACACTCTGCAATCATGTCTAGCCAGCAGTTCTACATCTGTAGATCTGCTATCAAGCACTTCATAAAGAGACTCTGAAGTCTCAAAGGTTTTTATTACAAAATCCCCTTTAACATAATAGTCCTAACTAAACTGCCGCATCCCCGCCGCTCTACGCTAATTAAATCCCCCCGAACTCCCCGGGGGGCACTCCGGGCAGTGCTTCCGTGTGAGGCAGAGCTATGAGCTGCAGCCCTGCCTCACACGGAAGCTAATGCTGGCAGCAAAAACCACAACCAAAAAAGTTGTGGATTTTGCAGGGAAGAGGGAGCGCAACTAAGGGGGGGAGGGGGATTTTGTGCCGCGGGGATGCGGCAGTTTAGTTAGGAATAATATGTTAAAGAGGATTTTGTTATAAAAAAATGGATTTTTAACATTAGAATTACCGACATTTTTTATTTTCTGGTGCAAGGCCAGAGGTGTTATTCACCCCTGCTGAGATTGTCACAGGTCTTCAGGTTGATTCTCTTCTATCTATTGGTGCGCAAACCACCCATTACCTGTAAGGCCTGGCACATTTGCAATTATTTACTCAGAGTAGCTCAGATCCAAGGCAGATCCAAACCTGTGTGTGAGACGTGGAAACCTTCAGAAATGCCTGCCGTATCTTCAGTGTCGCTTTAATCTGTGCCAGTTTAGGGATGGATTTGTACTTCTCTTAACTGTAGTGCAGCTCTAGAAATTCATGCTAAACTGCCACTATTACCTAGGATTTAAAAAGGTTCTTATTATCATGCAGAACTGTTCTTCCTGCTGGTTAGAACAGATTAAGAAGAAAAAATTGTCGTTAATGCGTTGATAAATCTCCCCCAGAGGCTCTGGCGCCATAAACTCTGCCCCTCAGCATAGACCACACCCCCAATTCCCATCAATTTTTATCTTTTATCACATAAAGCTTATAACACATACTTTATAGCCCCTGATTCCTGACAGATTGATTCAGCGAGAGCTTTTGATCTCCACACTCACCCGGCTCCCACAGGACATCACTCTAGCCCCATTCTGCCCTTCCCCCCCATCCCTTCCCGCACAGGAACAGAACATGTAATATTAAAAGAGCATGCGTGAGCCTTTACCAGGGGCGTTGCTAGTATCCGGAAATATCCAGGGCACCCAGTGTAAGGGAGACTGTGGCATGCTCTACATACTGCTGTGAAAAATGCGTGTGACATGACAGGATGACAGCCAATTTTCAGTGTAACTCAAAGGCAGTGTGCCCGAGTTGCACTGTTAGGCAAAGTGACCAGGTAATTAGACAATAAGAGAATTATGGCAGTTCTGAAAGCAAAAAGGGGTCAAACTCCTACTAGCAAGGTGTACCCAACAGTGCTGCTCGGATACCACTTTTCACTATCTGGAACTAATTCGGATCCAGATACCCCTCTATCCCATCCGGGTCGGATATCTGGATCAAAAATTTTCCAATTCGGGTCAGATATCCCACCCCAGTATCCGACGTATTCGAATATCCGGATGGAAAACCGGAAGTGGCCTTTAAATTGCTTTAAAAATGTTTTTTAGGGTATATGAGGCATGTAGCATCGTTATTTCGTAAAGGGGAACACTAATTGATGATGTGGGAACTTAAAATCACTCCCCCCCCCCCCCCCCCAAAAAAAGCTGTCAATTAACATCAGGACTAGGTTCCAGGAAGCGGTCGTACTGCCGCAGTTGGGGCCTCCCCACAACTCAGACAGCACAGACACCTCCAAAAAAATTACACAGCAATTGTGTTTACATAGTTGACCATGGCACTTAGTGTGTTGGTACCACGGCTGTGAAAAAAATTAGAACCTGGCTTCAGGGCCGGGACAAGGTCCACCAACAACAGAGGCTGAGCTGTACAAGTGCGCCCCCCCCCCCCCCCAAAAAAAAAATATAACATTGCGATCGGTCATGTTCGGGCGTAGTTAAGGGTGTATTAATTCACTGCATGTCAGCTGCTCTCCTCCACCGTTGGGGCGCCTGTTAGCGCCCGGTACCTTTGCTGTACAGGCAGCCCCCCCCCCCATGGAATCAGATCTGAACTTGGCCGCAGATCTGACTCCATGGGGGGAGGGATGAAGCCCCTCATTTAATATAAGATAATGTTCTACTTATCATGTATATGGCATAGATTAGATTGCGAGCTCCTCTGACATGACTATGTACTCTGTAAAGTGCTGCAGAAGATGCCAGTGCTATATAAATACATAATAATCATAATAATATGGTAGGACATTAGACTATGACTATGGTGGGATTAGATTGTGAGTTCCTCTGGCAACAGTCAGTGACATGACTATATACTTTGTAAAGTGCTGCATAAGATGTCAGTGCCACGTATATACAGTGGAGGAAATAATTATTTGACCCCTCACTGATTTTGTAAGTTTGTCCAATGACAAAGAAATGAAAAGTCTCAGAACAGTATAATTTCAATGGTAGGTTTATTTTAACAGTGGCAGATAGCACATCAAAAGGAAAATCAAAAAAATAACCTTAAATAAAAAATAGCAACTGATTTGCATTTCATTGAGTGAAATAAGTTTTTGAACCCTCTAACAATAAAAGACTTAATACTTAGTGGAAAAACCCTTGTTTGCAAGCACAGAGGTCAAACGTTTCTTGTAATTGATGACCAAGTTTGCACACATTTTAGGAGGAATGTTGGTCCACTCCTCTTTGCAGATCATCTCTAAATCCCTAAGGTTTCGAGGCTGTCTCTGTGCAACTCTGAGCTTGAGCTCCCCCATAGGTTTTCTATTGGATTAAGGTCCGGAGACTGACTAGGCCACTCCATGACCTTAATGTGCTTCTTCTTGAGCCACTCCTTTGTTGCCTTTGCTGTATGTTTTGGGTCATTGTCATGCTGGAACACCCATTCACAACCAATTTTCAGTTTCCTGGCAGAGGGAAGGAGGTTGTCGTTCAGGATTTCACGAAACATGGCTCCGTCCATTTTCCCGTTAATGCGATTAAGTTGTCCTGTGCCCTTAGCAGAAAAACACCCCCAAAGCAAAATGTTTCCACCCCCATGCTTGACGGTGGGGACGGTGTTTTGGGGGTCATAGGCAGCATTTTTCTTTCTCCAAACACAGCGAGTTGAGTTAATGCCAAAGAGCTCTATTTTGGTCTCATCAGACCACAGCACCTTCTCCCAGTCACTCACAAAATCATTCAGGTGTTCATTGGCAAACTTCAGACGGGCCTGCACATGTGCCTTCTTGAGCAGGGGGACCTTGCGAGCCCTGCAGGATTTTAATCCATTGCGGTGTAATGTGTTTCCAATGGTTTTCTTGGTGACTGTGGTCCCTGCTATTTTGAGGTCATTCACTAACTCCTCCCGTGTAGTTCTAGGATGCTTTTTCACCTTTCTCAGAACCATTGACACCCCACGAGGTGAGATCTTGCGTGGAGCCCCAGAGCGAGGTCGATTGATGGTCATTTTGTGCTCCTTCCATTTTCGAACAATCGCACCAACAGTTGTCACCTTCTCTCCCAGCTTCTTGCTAATGGTTTTGTAGCCCATTCCAGCCTTGTGCAGGTATACAATTTTGTCTCTGACATCCTTGGACAGCTCTTTGGTCTTTCCCATGTTGGAGAGTTTGGAGTCTGCTTGATTGATTGATTCTGTGGACAGGTGTCTTTTATACAGGTGACTAGTTAAGACAGGTGTCCGTAATGAGGGTGACTAATTGAGTAGAAGTGTCTAACCACTCTGTGGGAGCCAGAACTCTTAATGGTTGGTAGGGGTTCAAAAACTTATTTCACTCAATGAAATGCAAATCAGTTCCTATCTTTTATTTAAGGTTATTTTTTCGATTTTCCTTTTGATGTGCTATCTGCCACTGTTAAAATAAACCTACCATTGAAATGATACTGTTCTGAGACTTTTCATTTCTTTGTCATTGGACAAACTTACAAAATCAGTGAGGGGTCAAATAATTATTTTCTCCACTGTAAATACATAATAGTATGGTAGGACATACTATGGTAGGATTAAATTGTGAGCTCCTCTGTGGACAGTCAGTGACAGGACTATGTACTCTGTAAAGTGCTGCAGAAGATGTCAGTGCTATATAAATACATAATAATAATATGGTAGGACATTAGACTATGGCTATGGTAGGATTAGACTGTGAGTTCCTCTGAGGACAGTCAGTGACATGACTATGTACTCTACTGGACTGACTGACTGACAGTACTAGGGTATCCAGGAGGTGAGTGTGACAGGCAAAGAGGTGAAAGGACAGAGAAAAGTTGAGGCGGAAAGACTGACAGACAGAAGGGGGTAAACGAAAGAGAATGCATTTGGGAAAAAGATAACATAACAGAATATATTACCTCATCCTTGGCCTGGCCTCTGCAGCTCTCTGAAACACCCTGCTGCCTGGGCTGTGGACCTGCTCTCTTCGTGTGGCACTCTTTGACTCCCTTTTGAGACATCCTGGCTCTTGTCTGTGTCTCTCTTTCCTCCCCCCTCATGTCACAGTGTGCGGCTCCAGTGCTCTAGCTGTGACACGCTCCAGTGCTTACAATCTGTCTTCATGCCTTCTCTCTCTTGAATTTTCCCGCTGGCCAGTAGTGTTGTCCGGATCATGAACGATTCGGATCTTTGATCCGAATCTATTTTGTGAGTCGAATCATCCGAATCCTCAAAATGAGTGATTCGGATCACAAAAGGGGCAGGACCAGGAGCGACACGCCCCCTCTGAGCGGGCAGCGGGGTCCTGGAAGCAGAGCGGAGATCATGGATCGCTCTGTTGGATGGGAGCCAACCTTGCAGGGAGACAGGTAGATGAGAGAGAGGGGACATGGGTGCCACTGCCAGATATGTGTAGAGCACACATACTGGCTATAACGTGCTGCTGATTATAGGCTGTCTGTTCCGCAGTTGTGCACAGTGAACACATTGGAAGCTTTTGGCTCAGCTCAGCACAGCTCAGTAACTTTGCAGGCACTGTGATTGCAGGGCAATATGATCCTCCTGCACTCGGCACTAAACAGCTGCACTTCACTTTGGGGAATGCTTTCTTTCACTGTGCGACGTTTGCATTCAAAGTACACAGATGAGCATATAGGTGAAATATATGTAAAGCATATGATTGCAGCATGTGGGTATTGTGTGCAAGCAAACATTTCTGCTCTCTGCTCGTCCCTCCTCCCTTCTCTGTCCACTCCCTGCCCTCTGTCCATCTTCTCCCCTTCTCTGTGTGTCCACCCCCTCCCTTTCTCCTGTCCACAGCAGGGAAAGACCTGTCCTGCTATTCATTTCACCCCCGAATGCTTCGGTAGTAAAATGATCCGAGATTCGGATCAAAGATCCGGATCTTTTCAATGATCCGATTCGAATCATCTGGATCATTGAAAAGATCTGAACTTCCCATCTCTACTGGCCAGTGACGCACAGCACACCGTGACAGACAGACACAGTGCCCGGGGAGGAATCAGGAGGAGGGGCGGCACTGACTGTCAGCTGTAAAGCTGTGCGGGAGGGCATCTGTTCTCAACAATCCTTTGTTTAACAGGCCCTCCTGCTTCCCAAAAGCATAGCGTGCATTGCACACAGGGGCAGCAGCTGAAAACAGCGACAGGAGGCGAACAGCAGGCTGGCACAGTGCGCTCATCCTGATCAGCGCTCAAAGGCTGGAGCCTCGCCAGCCTCTGTGTCGGCCCGGCTATGCCTGGCTTAATCAAGATGGAGTCAGGAGGTTGTGGTGGTAAAAGGTGTTGAAGCAGGCATAGTGATTCCCACTCAGCCACTTCATTTCCCCCTCTTGCCAACAACAGGGGCCAGAAACTCACCAACCGTCCAAGCCTGGTTCATTTTTTAAAAAGTCAGTCTGTCCACAGACTGGCTGGACAGACATGAGCGCTTCTCAGTGACCATGCCACCGGCCGCACTGAAGCACCTTTCTGACATCACGCTAGAAGGTGGGCAGGACAGCATTTCCAGGGCGTATTGCGCCAGCTCGCTCCAGATATCCAGGTGCTTGACCCAGTACTCCAAGGTGTCCACAGGGGTGTCGGTGTCAAGCCTGTTGTAGGACCCCATATAGTCGGCCACCATCCGTGCCAGGTGCTGGTTCTGGCTTTGAAAGCTGCTGCAGGCACCTCCTCTGTAGGCAGCGGTACTGGCGTGGCGTAGAGCGCCTTTGTCAGAGACAGCAGGTTTGTTGGGTGCCTGCTGCTGCTGGATGCAGGCACCTGCTGATGTGCTGGCTGGACTGACAGCAGGAGGGGTGGGAGTCTGGGGGAAGGCTTCCTCCAAGCGCTGAACCAGAATCCGCTGCAAGTCCCTGATTCGGCACACAGGGTCTCCAGTGTTCTCCCCAGAAATATTTTCCAGCCGGGTGGCATGAAAAAGTAGCCGGGTGGGGAAGTAAGGTAACGCAGGGTGCTGCTGGGTCAGAAAGTAAGGAAACGCTGAAAGGAGAGTGAGGGTCATACTGGCTGGGGAATCGCACTGGCTGGGGAGAGGTCAGCATCACACTGAGTGCTACTGGGTGGGACGATAACTTGTTCAAGAAACAAAAATCGCATTGCGAATACTCACAAAATGCTGTATGCAGTGCATTTCTGATTTTCATACAAATCGCAACTGTAGTGTGAATGCCACCATAGGGCAGCTTTGTCATAGCGATTCTCTGTTCGCTGGCGTTCAGCAAAGCTCTAAGGATTCCCTGAAAAGCACCTGTGTGAATGGGGCCTTAGTGCCATAGCCCCATCATCACATATATGACCTGACACCATTCACCATCCCTGCATGCAATGTATGTTACTCCTGCTGCTGCACACACTAGTTGCAGAGGAGTGCTGACTTAAAGCTGATCACACGGGCAGGCGACATGAGTGGTGAGAACTCCAGCGAAGACTTTGCAAAAGCCATGCTAGTTTAAAGGGGAACTGAAGTGAGAAGAATATGGAGGCTGCTATATTTATTTCCTTTTAAACAATACACATTGCATGGCAGCCCTGCTGATCTACTTGGCTGCAGTAGTGTCTCAATCAGACAAGAAACAGGCATGCAGCTAATCTTGTCAGATCTGACAACAATGTCAGAAACACCTGATCTGCTGCATGCTTGTTCAGGGGCTATGGCTAAAAGTATTATAGGCAGAGGCTCAGCGAGGCTGTCGAGTAAATAAAGATGGCAGCCTCCTTATACCTCTCACTACAGTTGTTCTGTACAGCACAGTGATTTGTGAACATACAAGTAGTCTGTCTGAACTCAATGGATGTATGTCTTTCTCAACCTAAATAACTAACTGCTGAGACAAAAAAAAAGGCTAAACTTGATGTAAAATGCTGAACTAAACTTTTTGCCATTGCCCATACTGAAAGCTAGATAATACAGTGATGGAACTGAACTGAACAATTTGGGGTTAATAGCTAGCAAACCAAGTGTCAGCTTGTGATAAAGTGCAGAGACACAGGAGGCAGAATGAAAGCTGCCTTTTACAGACTCTGTAAACCACTTATCTCTCTCACCAAATGCTCCAGAATAAAGAAACATGTTGATATGTTAATGTGCCACATTTTTTGAGGTCTCTGACATTCTTGTGACCTGAAGGACCTGGGGAAGGGGGCATTGTACATGCTGCTCTGACGGAGAGGAAGAGAAGAGCGTCTGTCCACTGTAGTAGCCAGCGGGAGGAAGAGCGTCTGTCCACTGTAGTAGCCAGCGGGAGCAGGGCCGGATTTGTACTTTTTACCGCACTAGGCCATCTATCACCAGCCGCCCCCCCCCCCCCACACACACACACACGCCACCTCGTTGCCTCACCGCCCCTGGCCGCTATCCCCCCTAGTGTAAAATGTACCCCCAACCCCCGTGCATGAATACTATACCTGTTAGTATCCTCTTTTGCCTCCATAGTCTTCCTCACACATGCGCAATATGCTGGCGTGTAGCTGTGGACACTGACAGGCAAAGTATTCACACAGGGGCATGGTGGGTGCATTTTACACTAGGGGACAGTGCCGGGGGTTTTGCTGCTCATCTCAATATTACACAGCCTTACCATTGCACACCTGATTGAGCCCCTTGGATCTTACAGAATGTCCGATCAATACTTGCAACCAATTTCAGCCCAAAATTGGTTGCATCATTGGTTGGACATGCTCTTGGCGGCAACTACTTTCATCCAATTCGATAATAATTATCGAATTGGATGGCCGATCAGCCAAGTCTCCTGATGTATAGACACCTTTAGGCTGAAGTGTACCTGCAGGATACAGCTTGCAGGGCTGAGACAAGTACAGGCAGGGCAGACAGAGTTCAAAGGTTAAATCTGTATGTTTATTACTCACTCACTATCACAGGAATCAGATGGAGCTGCGAACTGCACACAGAACTCTCAGTCCTCTCCTCTCCTCCTCCTGGCTGTCCAACAAGACCATACTAAGTGCTATCAATCATGCCACCCACAGTCAGCCGCCAGCTGCGTGCACTCTTCTCCGTCTCCGAGACCAGTCCTCTTTCCCTCCGGCTCCACCAGTAAACACATGACACTGCACACATGAAGCACAGAGGCAATCAGACCCGGTCCATCCACCTTGCATTAAAGTTTGTAGATAGCAGTGGGCGGCTGTGGACAGACCAGGTCTGGCTGCCTGTGTCTCATGCGTGCAGTGTCATGTGTACTGGGCTGCCACTCACACTGCTCGGCTGGGCTCTGCTCCGCTCCACCACGATCGCTACCTAGTGCTGCCATGTCCCCCTGTGCAGTGTGCATGTGCACAGTGTGCCAGGACCCGTCGGGGGTATCTTCCATCCCTCTCGCCAAATGGCAATTCAAGTCTGGCGCCAGGCACCACCAGTCAGTGAAAAACCGATAGTGCTAGCCAAGCCACTCCTCCTCAGCCACGCTATTGGGCGCTTGTCAGCAAATGAGCGTAGCGATTGGCTGGATGGGGACGGAAGACAATAGAGAAGAAGCAAAGCTGTCCCTCCCTGTGTGAGTGTCCGGATCCATCTAATATTAGAATCCGTTTGTTACAGCTGGTTAACGAGTGTGCAGAGCCCGTCCAGCTTTCCTGCCGCGAATGCAAACTCGCTCTGGTGATGCAGTCTGTGTAGTGTTTGTTGGGAGGGGGAGAGGCGAGCTGCAGGAGAGAGTGCAGACTGCAACTGGCGGCCGGGCAGAGCGTGGGCGGCTCAGGAGCATGAATTGACAGACGTTCCCCTGGCTGCACACACTTTTAAGCCCTCAGGCGCCCCAAACAGGGGTGAATTTCTGGCGCCCTAGGCCATGGCCTATTGGGCCTAGTGAGAAATCCGGCCCTGCGCGGGAGTGACTCACCAAAAGATAACAAATCAAACCGCACATTCTTTTCAGTGCGGACTCCAGCTGAAAGTTCCCTCGGTCTGCCTGTTCCTCTCTCTGCTATGAGATTTCCCCGCCCTTCCACGCTGCTGATAGGAAGGAAGGAGCTGAGGAGGAGGGCGGAGATGGTGTCTTGACACTTCGCAAGAATTATTTAGTGTTGAAATCACTGATGCACAGCCATTGTTGTTACAGCCCGCCACTGTATACCTGTTCTGTTTAGTGAACCCGCCACTGCATACCTGTTCTGTTCAGTGGACCCGCCACTGTATACCTGTTCAGTGAACCCGCCACTGCATACCTGTTGTGTTCAGTGAACCTGCCACTGCATACCTGTTCTGTGAACCCGCCACTGTATACCTGTTCTGTTTAGTGAACCCGCCACTGTATACCTGTTCTGTTTAGTGAACCCGCCACTGCATACCTGTTCTGTTCAGTGGACCTGCCACTGTATACCTGTTCAGTGAACCCGCCACTGCATACCTGTTGTGTTCAGTGAACCTGCCACTGCATACCTGTTCTGTGAACCCGCTACTGTATACCTGTTCTGTTTAGTGAACCCGCCACTGCATACCTGTTCTGTTCAGTGGACCCGCCACTGTATACCTGTTCAGTGAACCCGCCACTGCATACCTGTTGTGTTCAGTGAACCTGCCACTGCATACCTGTTCTGTTCAGTGGACCCGCCACTGTATACCTGTTCAGTGAACCCGCCACTGCATACCTGTTGTGTTCAGTGAACCTGCCACTGCATACCTGTTCTGTGAACCCGCCACTGTATACCTGTTCTGTTTAGTGAACCCGCCACTGTATACCTGTTCTGTTTAGTGAACCCGCCACTGTATACCTGTTCTGTTTAGTGAACCCGCCACTGCATACCTGTTCTGTTCAGTGGACCCGCCACTGTATACCTGTTCAGTGAACCCGCCACTGCATACCTGTTGTGTTCAGTGAACCTGCCACTGCATACCTGTTCTGTGAACCCGCCACTGTATACCTGTTCTGTTTAGTGAACCCGCCACTGTATACCTGTTCTGTTTAGTGAACCCGCCACTGCATACCTGTTCTGTTCAGTGGACCCGCCACTGTATACCTGTTCAGTGAACCCGCCACTGCATACCTGTTGTGTTCAGTGAACCTGCCACTGCATACCTGTTCTGTGAACCCGCCACTGTATACCTGTTCTGTTTAGTGAACCCGCCACTGTATACCTGTTCTGTTTAGTGAACCCGCCACTGCATACCTGTTCTGTTCAGTGGACCCGCCACTGTATACCTGTTCAGTGAACCCGCCACTGCATACCTGTTCTGTTTAGTGAACCCGCCACTGTATACCTGTTCTGTTTAGTGAACCCGCCACTGCATACCTGTTCAGTGAACCCGCCACTGCATACCTGTTGTGTTCAGTGAACCTGCCACTGCATACCTGTTCTGTGAACCCGCCACTGTATACCTGTTGTGTTCAGTGAACCTGCCACTGCATACCTGTTCTGTGAACCCGCCACTGTATACCTGTTCTGTTTAGTGAACCCGCCACTGTATACCTGTTCTGTTTAGTGAACCCGCCACTGCATACCTGTTCTGTTCAGTGGACCCGCCACTGTATACCTGTTCAGTGAACCCGCCACTGCATACCTGTTGTGTTCAGTGAACCTGCCACTGCATACCTGTTCTGTGAACCCGCCACTGTATACCTGTTCTGTTTAGTGAACCCGCCACTGTATACCTGTTCTGTTTAGTGAACCCGCCACTGCATACCTGTTCTGTTCAGTGGACCTGCCACTGTATACCTGTTCAGTGAACCCGCCACTGCATACCTGTTGTGTTCAGTGAACCTGCCACTGCATACCTGTTCTGTGAACCCGCCACTGTATACCTGTTCTGTTTAGTGAACCCGCCACTGTATACCTGTTCTGTTTAGTGAACCCGCCACTGCATACCTGTTCTGTTCAGTGGACCCGCCACTGTATACCTGTTCAGTGAACCCGCCACTGCATACCTGTTCTGTTTAGTGAACCCGCCACTGTATACCTGTTCTGTTTAGTGAACCCGCCACTGCATACCTGTTCAGTGAACCTGCCACTGCATACCTGTTGTGTTCAGTGAACCTGCCACTGCATACCTGTTCTGTGAACCCGCCACTGTATACCTGTTCTGTTTAGTGAACCCGCCACTGCATACCTGTTCAGTGAACCCGCCACTGCATACCTGTTGTGTTCAGTGAACCTGCCACTGCATACCTGTTCAGTGAACCCGCCACTGTATACCTGTTCTGTTTAGTAAACCCACCGCATCAGTGCGCATACCTGTGCAGTTAAGTGAACCCACCTACCTACGTGAGTGCACGCAGTGTGATATACCACTCCGTGCATACCCGATATGGACAAAACAGGTAGAGGAAGAGGTAGTGCCAGAGTCAAAGGAAGGCCACCCGGCAGGTCTGCGCGAGGTCGTGTAAATGTAATTTCGTGTGGACCTGGCCCACAATACAGTGCTCGGAAGAAGGCACATCCCATCACCTCCCAAGATTGTCAGGACGTGGTTGAGTATTTAGCGACACAGAACACCTCATCTTGCTCAGCCACCAGCGCTACTACTAGCACCACTTCCGCTGCATTTGACACTTTGCAAGAATTATTTAGTGTTGAAATCACTGATGCACAGCCATTGTTGTTACAGCCAGATGAATTTTCACCAGCTAATATGTCTGAGTTACGCGGCAACACTATGGATGTAACGTGTCAGGAGGATGAAGGACCTACTGATGGTGCAAGTTTGGATTTGTCTGAGGCAAGCGAAGCTGGGCAGGATGACTACGATGATGACGGTAATAGGGATCCTCTGTATGTTCCCAATAGAGGAGATGAAGAGGGGGACAGTTCAGAGGGGGAGTCAGAGAGTAGTAGGAGGAGAGAAGTTGCTGAAAGAAGCTGGGGCAGCTCTTCGTCAGAAACAGCTGGTGGCAGAGTCCGGCACCATGTATCGCCACCTATGTACAGCCAGCCAACTTGCCCTTCAGCATCAGCTGCTGAGGTCCCCATAGTGCCCACATCCCAGGGTGGCTCAGCGGTGTGGAAATTTTTTAATGTGTGTGCCTCAGATCGGACCAAAGCCATCTGTTCGCTCTGCCAACAAAAATTGAGCCGTGGAAAGGCCAACACTCACGTAGGGACAAGTGCCTTACGAAGGCACCTGGAGAAAAGGCACAAACAGCAATGGGATGGCCACCTGAGCAAAAGCAGCAGCAGCACACAAAAGCAAAGCCACCCTCCTTCTCCTCTTCCTCCTCCATCAGGTGCATTTTCTGCTTCTGCCGCTTTCTCCCTTCCACCTTCACAGGCACCCTCCGCCACTCCGCCTCTGCCCTTGAGCGGTTCCTGCTCCTCTGCCCACAGCAGCAGTCAGGTGTCCGTGAAGGAAATGTTTGAGCGGAAGAAGCCAATTTCGGCCAGTCACCCCCTTGCCCGGCGTCTGACAGCTGGCGTGGCGGAACTGTTAGCTCGGCAGCTGTTACCATACCGGCTGGTGGACTCTGAGGCCTTCCGTAAATTTGTGGCCATCGGAACACCGCAGTGGAAGATGCCAGGCCACACTTATTTTTCGAGAAAGGCCATACCCCAACTGTACCGTGAAGTTGAGAGGCAAGTGGTGTCATCTCTTGCGAAGAGCGTTGGGTCAAGGGTACACCTGACCACGGATGCCTGGTCTGCCAAGCACGGGCAGGGCCGCTACATTACCTACACAGCCCATTGGGTGAACCTGGTGGTGAACGATGGCAAGCAGGGCGCAGCGGACCAAATTGTGACACCTCCACGGCTTGCAGGCAGGCCTCCTGCCACCTCCTCTCCTCTTGCTACATGCTCTTCGCTGTCCTCCTCCTCCTTGGCTGAGTGGCAGTTCTCCTCTCCAGCTACACAGCCCCGGCTCCGCAGGGCCTATGCTGCATGCCAGGTACGACGCTGTCACGCCATCTTAGACATGTCTTGTCTCAAAGCGGAGAGTCACACTGGAGCAGCTCTCCTGGCTGCTCTTAAGAAACAGGTGGATGAGTGGCTGACCCCGCACCACCTGGAGATAGGCAACGTGGTGTGCGACAACGGCAGCAATCTGCTTGCCGCTTTGCATATGGGGAAGCTGACACACATACCCTGCATGGCACATGTCATGAATCTAGTGGTTCTAAGATTTGTGGCAAAGTACCCTGGCTTAGCGAATGTCCTGAAGCAGGCCAGGAAGTTCTGTGGGCATTTGAGGCGGTCTTACACAGCCATGGCACGCTTTGCGGAAATTCAGCGCAAAAACAACATGCCGGTGAGACGCCTCATTTGCGATAGCCCGACTCGCTGGAACTCGACCCTGCTCATGTTCTCCCGCCTGCTAGAATAGAAGAAAGCCGTGACCCACTACCTCTACAACTACAGTAGAATGAAACAGTCTGGGAAGATGGGGATGTTCTGGCCCGACAACTGGACACTGATGGAAAATGCATGCAGGCTCATGCGGCCGTTTGAGGAGGTGACCAACCTGGTGAGCCGCAGTGAGGGCACCATCAGCGACTTAATTCCCTACGCTTACTTCTTGGAGCGTGCTGTGCGTAGAGTGGCGGATGAAGCTGTGAATGAGCGTGACCAGGAACCGTTACGGCAGGAACAGGCATGGGACCAATTTTCATCAGACCCAGCTGTTTCCTCAACACCTGCGGCAGCACAGAGGGGGGAGGAGGAGGAAGAAGAGAAGTCGTGTGCAGAAGACGAGTCAGACTCAGAGGATGATGAGCAAGGTGTTTCTTTGGGGGAGGAGGAGGAGGAGGAGGAGGAGGGGACAGCGGCAGGAGAACAACCTCAGCAGGCATCGCAAGGGGCTTGTGCTGCTCAACCTTCCCGTGGTATTGTTCGCGGCTGGGGGGAGGAGGTTGACTTACCTGACGTCACTGAGGAAGAGCAAGAGGAGATGGAGGGTACTGGATCCGACTTTGTGCAGATGTCGTCTTTTATGCTGTCCTGCCTGTTGAGGGACCCCCGTATAAAAAACCTCAAGGGGAATGAGCTGTACTGGGTGGCCACACTACTAGACCCTCGGTACAGGCACAAAGTGGCGGACCTGTTACCAACTCACCGGAAGGTGGAAAGGATGCAGCACATGCAGAACCAGCTGTCAACTATGCTTTACAATGCCTTTAAGGGTGATGTGACGGCACAACGCCAGCAAGGTACCACTGCCACTAATCCTCCTCCCGTGTCCACGCAGTCAAAGACAGGACGCTCCAGCGATCTCATGGTGATGTCGGACATGCGGACGTTCTTTAGTCCAACGCCTCGCCGTAGCCCTTCCGGATCCACCCTCCACCAATGCCTGGAACGGCAGGTAGCCGACTACCTGGCCTTAAGTGTGGATGTAGACACTGCTGTGAACAGCGATGAGGAACCCTTGAACTACTGGGTGCGCAGGCTTGACCTGTGGCCAGAGCTGTCCCAATTTGCCATCCAACTTCTCTCCTGCCCTGCCGCAAGCGTCCTGTCAGAAAGGACCTTCAGCGCAGCTGGAGGCATTGTCACAGAGAAGAGAAGTCGCCTAAGTCACAAAAGTGTTAAGTACCTCACCTTTATCAAAATGAATGAGGCATGGATCCCGGAGGGCTGCTGCCCGCCCCAAGACTAAGTCAGTCCCCGCACACACAGCATCTCTGCCTGCACGCCGTGTGACTGGCTGCCTGGCCTGCCCCAAGAAGACTAAGTCGCTCCCAGTCCCTCCACACAGCATGTCTGCCTGCAGGCCGCTTGACTACCTTCTCCGCCACCACCAACAGGGTCCGGGACTCCAGGCGGATTGCTGAATTTTTTAGGCCGCTGCTAGCAGCGGCCGCTGTAATAATTTTTCTGGTGCGTGTACATGACTGCCTAATTTTTCTGGCTGCACTGCGGGCAGCTGCAACAACAAAAGAAAAGGCATGTACATGCGCCCATTCCCCTTCGTGATCATTACCTTGCCGTGGTGAAGGGGCTTGCGTATCACAATGAAGCAATGACCGGCGCCTAGATGAGTGTCTCGGGGGGCACACCCACGATAATAAGGTCGTTGCCTCATTGTGGTCAGACCAAATTTGATCAGCTGGACAGTCACTGTTCTGTCATTCAGCTACATCAGCCAGGCGACCATATGGGCTGTAAAGCCACCAAAACCTGCACTCTCGCCATGGCGCGCACCAGTCCAGCACGGCCGTCACTACACAAACAGCTGTTTGCGCTGCGTTACACGGTGAGTTTGGTGTGTCAGTGTGAAGCAGTACCTTAATTACACTACCTGATTGATGTATACACATGCAAGATGTTTGAAAGCACTTTAGGCCTGTCATTTAGCATTCAATGTGATTTCTGCCCTTAAAACGCTGCTTTGCGTCAAATCCAGATTTTTCCCGGGGACTTTTGGCATGTATCCCACTCCGCCATGCCCCCCTCCAGGTGTTAGACCCCTTGAAACATCTTTTCCATCACTTTTGTGGCCAGCATAATTAATTTTTTTTTCAAAGTTCGCATCCCCATTGAAGTCTATTGCGGTTCGCGAACTTTAACGCGAACCGAACCTTCCGCGGAAGTTCGCGAACCAGGTTCGCGAACCTAAAATCGGAGGTTCGGCCCAACTCTAGCGGCCAATCACAGCAGCCGGGCGGGGACAGAGATCTGGTGGGCGCTCCGCCCGGGTAATAGGCTCTGGGGAGAACACTGGTCTCCTCCTACAGGCAGGAACTGAGCCAGCTTCCCCTTCAGCCGTCGGTCCATCATCAGGGTGATCCAGATGTCCTCCCGAGCACGCATCTGCTTCACCCATGGGTCTTTGCGCAGGCACTGCGGCATGTGCACTGCCATGGGGAAGAGGGCTGCAATCTCTGCTGACCCATCATCTTCTGGCCTGCTGACAGTGCTGTCCTCCTCCTCTGATTCCGGAGCCTCATCTTGCTCTCTCCAACCCCTGCACTACTGCAGCTGCACTCCGTTGTGCCCCCTCCTTTTTAAGGTCAGGGTCCTCCAACTCCTCCTCCTGCTGCACAGAGATGGACTGCGAAGGTTGCTGCTGCTGCTCCTGCTGGATCAAGGCTTCCTCTCCCATTTCCAGCAGAGCATCGAGGGCCTTTTCCAGCATGCACACCATGGTCACCCACTCATACAGCGACGCATGGTCCCGGCTGACCATGTTGGTGGCCTCCAGCAAGGGTGCCAGCACCAAGCACACCAGCTGCATTTTTCCCCAATCAGCACTGAGGATGATGTCCGGGAGGTGGGTGGTGCCGGTCCCGGACAAGTTGGCTTTGGCCAGGTAGAAGTTGACAGCCCGCCTCTGTTCAACTAGACATTCCAACATTGCCAGGGTGGAATTCCAGCGTGTTGAAACGTCTATAATGAGCCGTGCCGTGGGAGGCTCAGCTCCAGCTGCACGGCTTCCAGGGACGCTGTGGCACCACCCGAGCTGCGAAAATGACCCGCCGATTTTTTCCTTGCTGCTCCCAAAAGAGTGTCCATCCCCTGGTAGGTGCGCAGGAATTTCTACACCACCAGGTTCAGGATGTGGGCCAGACAGGGGATGTGGGTAAGGTTTCTCCGCTGGATGGCGGCAACCAGGTTTGCCCCATTGTCGGCCACCACCTCTCCGACTCTGAGGCCTCTGGGGGCCAGCCAACTCCTCTCCTGCTCTCGGAGCTTGGCCAGGACATGGCCGTAAGCTTGTTCTTCCCCACGGTGACCATCTGCAGCAGCACTTGGCAGTGGTGGGCCTTCACGCTGCTGCTGAGGCGAGGGTGTTTGGCGGCGGATGGAACCGGATCAGAGCTGGAACCTGCTGCACTTCCCCTGACCCTGCTGCGGGGTGGCACCACCCACTGGGTGATGATGCTGCTGTCCCCTCCTCACCCCCTTCCACCAAACTGACCCAGTGCGCGGTGAAAGAGAGGTACTGGCCTGTCCCAAACTGGCTTGACCATGAGTCCATGGTCACATGGACGCGCGCACCCACCGCATGATCAAGCCCACGCTCCACATTGCAAAGTGGTGCAGTGCTGTGTGTGCGAAGTAGTGCCGGCTGGGGATTGACCAATCCGGCGCTGCGCACTGCGGGAGCGCACGCATCTGGCTCCCCTCCTGCACAAACGAGTACGGGAGGAGCTGGGAGGACATGGTCCGTGTAAGCAAGCCGTTCAGCTGGCGTATGCGACGGCTGCCGGGAGGCTGAGCCCTGACCACGAGTCACTCAGCAGGGTCTGGTGGTGGTGGCGTTTTAGGCTTGCACGGGAAGCCGAGGAGGGTGCAGAGGAGACCACTGAGGAGAACTGGCTGCCTGAACAGGCCTCAGTGTCAGCAGGAGTGGCAAAGGGGGTTATGGTGCTCTGACGTCTGCAAGGGCCAGTGCCAGCTTCCTTCAGCCTCTTGAACTCCAAATGCTCCTTTTGGTGATTATTGGCCAGATGGTTGATGAAGCTGGAGGTGCGGTAAGTGGAGGGGTTAGACCCTCTGCTCAGCTTCACATGGCATAATTTGCAAGTTACAAACTTGCTATCAAGTGAGGGCAGATGGAAAAACTGCCATATTGGGGATTGCAGTTTGCCCTTACGTCGCTCAGAATGGGATGCTGATGTGGATTTTCTCCCAGTGGTCGTTGGGGCCTGAAGTTGAGTGGTGCGGCTGGTGGTAGTGGTGCCACTGGCAGATGGAGCAGCAGGCTGTGGGTTGCGCATACCATGCCCACTGCTGCTCCTGCCAATCCCTGCAATGTTGATCCTGCGTGCCAGACCCACTGAATCCTCCTCAGAGTCAGAGCTGACATCCCCCTCCGGTCGCTGGTAGTCCGGGTCCTTCACCTCAGAATCACTTTATTTCGCCAAGTACGGCAGGGCCATACTCGGAATTGCTTATGGTACACACGGCATAGACATAGTATGAGGACAGACACAAAAACACATACAAGTACCAATTTATACAGGTAGCAAAACTACAGTAGAGGTATAGATATGTCCTTCTCGTATAACAGTCCCAGGCGCATTGGGAACCAGGGCAGGCAGACGGTGGGTGCTGGCGCTAGGGCATGCTAGTAGGCAGGCCTCGACGGGGAAGGTTGGTGTTAAGCAGCCGAACCGCTTGGGGGTAGAAGGAGTTCTCCCGCCTGGTGGTTTTGGATGTTAAGGTTCTGTAGCGGCGGCCCAGCGGGAGGATTTCGAAGTAGCGACTGCCTGGGTGGGAGGGGTCCCGGGAGATCATGGTGACTCTCTTCACCATCCTAGCGGAGTGGAGGAGATCGAGAGGTGGAAGAGGAGGCCCGATGATCTTCTCTACGTCAGATATGACCCTCTGCAGTTTGTGTTTGTTGCTGGCCGTTGCACCCGCGTACCAGACGATGACTGAGGAACAGAGGATGGATTCTATGGTGGCGGTATAGAAGCTGGTTAGCAGTTTCCGGGGCATGCTGAATCGCTTCAGTTGGCGCAGGAAGAATAGCCTCTGCTGAGATTTCTTCTGAATTCTGATGGTGTTTTGCCCCCATTTCAGGTTGTTTGTGAGGGTCGTGCCGAGGAACCGTACAGATCACACCCTAGAGACTTCGTTTCCCCCATTGAGGATGGGTGCCCGAAGGGTGAGGTTTACTCCGAGCTGCATCAGATTAGAGAGCAGGATATCTGGACAGATCGTGTTGAACGCTGAGCTAAAGTCCAGGAACAGGAACCTAGAGTAGGAGGCAGGGTTGTCTAGGTGCTCCGAGACGTATGCCATGCAAGCATTTATGGCGTCCTCCACAGATCTGTTTGCCCTATATGCAAATTGAAGTGGTTCCAGGTGGGCGTCCGTGAACCTCTTCAGGTGGGCAAGGACCAGCCGCTCGAGGAGCTTCATGATGTTAGAGGTCAGGGCCACCGGTCGGAAGTTGTTGTGTTCGGTGCTGCCTGTTTTTTTTGGGGACTGGTACGATTATGGATCACTTAAAACAGGAGGGGACTGTGCCCTCTGATAGTGACTGGGTGAATAAGGAGGACAGCACAGGGGCTAGCTGATCAGCACAAGTTCTCAAGCAGATCGATGACACCCCGTCCGGGCCAGAAGACTTCCTGGGATTTAGCTTACGGAGTAGCCGGAGTACCGAAGCTTCATGGACGGCAGCAGGTGCCAGGGTGCCGGATTCCCCCGAGGGGGGGGGGGTTGCCTTGGCCGCGGCTGTTTGGTCTGTGTGCTGGTCGGGTTATCGCTCGAACCTGCAGTAGAACTCATGGAGCTCCTCCGCCAGTTGAAGGCTTGGGGTCACCGGCTGAGGAGTGGGTTTGAAGTTCGTGGCTGCCCTCAGGCCCTTCCATACTTTCCATGTGTTGTTAGAATGGAGGCAGAGCCCCAGCTTCTCGGAGTAGGCCCTCTTTGCTGATCGCAGCTCTCTTTTCAGGGTGTACCTGGCCTCCTTGTACTCCTCAGTTGAGCCAGACCTATGCGCCTCCTCCTTGCGTTTCCGAAGTCGGCGAAGCTTGTCATTGAACCAGTTGGGAAAGACCCTGAAGGTCTTGGATGGTATGCACATATCCTCGCAGAAGCTGATGTAGGAGGTGACGTTTTCGGCCCATTCATCAAGGGAGGGAGACTCAAGGGTCGACCAGTCGGTGATATCAAAACAGGCCTGGAGCTCCAGTTTTGCTTCAGCTGTCCATTTTTCGATGGTTTTGATGGTGGGCTTAGAAGTCTCCAGGAGCCTCCTGTACGTGGGGATCAGGTGGATTGTATTATGATCGGAGTTCCCCAGGGGGGCACCAAGAGAGGCCTTGTAAGCGTTCTTATGGACCGTGTAGCAGTGGTCCAGGGTGTTACAGTTCCTGGTAGGGCAGGTTATGTGCTGCTTGTAGCGGAGCAAATCATGTCGAAGGTTCGCCTTGTTAAAGTCGCCCAGGATTATGAACAGGGCCTCCGGGAAGGCAGTTTTCCACCGCGAGATACAGTCCCTGAGGGTTTGCAAGGCCGTCGTGGAGCATGTGTCGGGAGGGATGTAGACTCCGACGAGGACAAGGGAAGAGAACTCCCTGGGGGAGTACTGGGGCCTGCAGTTTATGGCCAGAAACTCGACATCAGGGATGCATGATTTGTTGAGAGTAATGATGTTCGAGCACCAGGAGGTATTGATGTAAAAGCAGATGCCCCCCCCCCCCTCGTTTTCCCAGAGAGGGAAGCGTCACGGTCTGCTCTAAGGAGGTTGTAGCCTGGTACATGTAGGGAGTTGTCAGGGGTGCTGTCACTCAGCCAGATCTCTGTAAAACAGAGGACAGGGGTGTTATTGCCGATCTGGGGTTTGCCACCTAGTAGAAGGAGCAGCTCGTCTAGTTTATTTGGGAGTGAGCAGACGTTTGCTAATAGCATGGCCGGGACGGGAGTGCGCAGACCTTTCCTTTTGAGTCGAACCTGGGCCCCGCCCTCCTACCTCTGTGGCGGCGTTTGTTCGGAGCGCACTTGGAGACGAGGTATTTGGCGACATGAAGTCTTGAAGGTGTCCAGGGGTTCCCATTTGAGGAGGGCCTCTCTATATAGGGTGGCAGTGTTTTGTGGCCAGTCCGTGCCGATGGTACAGGTGCCTCAGTGGAAGGTGGTAGGCCCAGGTAATAGTATGAGGCAGGCAAGCGGCACATCACCAGTATAGGGCACAGGTGGATGGTAGGCCCGGGTAATGGTATGGGGCAGGCTGGCGGCACAGCGCAGTACAGGGCACAACAGTGCTGGGATGATGAGCCCACCTCAAACTTCTCTTGTGCTGACACATCATGGGCAGGCTCCCCCCCAACAATTACTGTCAGCATCTCAGACTCTTCCGCAAAGCCAATTTTACTGGCCTGCTCGTCGTCATCCACCATCAGCTGCATCACAGGCGCGGGGTCTTTCTCCTCCAATTTGCGCCGCTGCTGACCCTGCTCTAAAATGGACGCAACACGCTGCTGCGTCTCTGCAGCGTGACTCCCCCTAACAGCTGGACGGCCAGTGGGTAGCGGCGGAATGGAGACTGATGCGGCAGAACTGCTGCCGGAGGCCGCAATGTTGTTCCCTCTCCTCTTGGCCTTGCTGCCCCTCCCCCGGCTGCCAGTGTCAGACATAGTACCAGATATGTGATGTCACAGATGATGTGTGGGGTACTTGTACCTTATTATTGGCGGCGGGCTTGGACTGTGAATCAGCACGGAGTGACAGACAGGAGCAGAGTACAACAACAAGACACACTGACACTGCTCAGTCAGCAACACAGCAGCTGCAGCACTGCAATAATCTGTAGTAGCAGGCTAGCAGCTAACACAATAGTAGTACTACTCATAATCTAACAACTAATAACACTGCAACTACACAATATAACACAGTAATACTAACTACCTAACTACTAAGGCTAATAGCAGGCCACCCAGCAGCAAGGAGCCTGGACTGTATGCACATACAACCATGGCCGGATTTCCGCACAGGCCGAGCAGGCCGGTGCCTAGGGCGGAAACTTGCCGACAGAAGAGCTGGGGCGGCTGTCTCACACCGGGAACAGATCAGCTGTTATCCCGGTAATCAAATCAGCCGTGCTGTCCTACAGTCTCTCCTGTATTCTGCACAGAGGAGAACGCCCCGCCCCTCCTCTCCACTCTGACCCAGAGGGGTGGGGCTGAGCAGAGAAGAGCCATGCTTCCCGGGAGATTCAGATAGGAAGATAAGTCAGACTCAGCAGCATATAGGTAACTGCGCATGGAGGCAGCAGCTGGATGAAGGGGGAGAGAGCTAATGTCTGCAGAACAGCAGTCATTTTGCAGCACGCTGTCCTATGGAGTGAGTGACCAGCTGGAACTGGAAGCTCCCTGTCTCTCCTCCTTCTTCCTTCCCTGGAGCCAGTGACTTCTGAAATAGGGCTGCCTGGAGCTCCCCTCCATTCTCCTGTAAACTGGCTTTTATTAGTTTCTTATATCTGTGTCACTCACTCCTTTCATTTTGTTAATCAGGCAGCATGCTCTCCCCTTGTCCTCCTCCAGCAGTTATTTCCCTTTCCATGGCATCACACAGCTATACACACTTCTGGGGTGGGTTTATTTCCTAGGTTGCTCTTTTGTTATTGCAGTTTTGGTCTTCTGAGCACAGTGGTGCACCCTATTGTGTAAGATATATTATCTGCATACAGTAAAAAATGGCGTGGAGGAAATAATGGCGCACCGTTCTGCCGATTATAAAATGCTATTTACCGTTTTAATGTAAATACATTAAAATGGTAAATAGCGTTTTATAAAACAGCAGAACGGTGTGCCATTGAATAATGCAGGGAGCTAGCAGAGGGGGTCGGGCTGGCAGCGGAGGTCGGGCTCGAGAGACAGCGGGCTGGCAGCGGAGGTCGGGCTGGAGAGACAGCGGGCTGGCAGCGGGGTCAGGATGGAGAGGCAGCGGGCTGACAGCGGGGGTCGGGCTGGAGAGGCAGCGGGGTCAGGGTGGAGAGGCAGCGGGCAGTGGGCTGGCAGCGGGGGTCGGGCTGGAGAGACAGCGGGGTGGAGGGAGGATTACGCAGCATGTGTATACATTACCTCGTCCCGGCCGGCGATCGCTCCTTCACTTCATAGCTTGCACGAGTCCTGCATCCAGCCAATCACCATGCGGAAACTGAAGCCGCATGGTGATTGGCTGGATGCAGGACTCGTGCAAGCTACGAAGTGAAGGAGCGATCGCCAGCTGGGACGAGGTAATGTATACACATGCTGCGTAATCCTCCCTCCACCCCGCTGTCTCTCCAGCCCGACCCCCGCTGCCAGCCCACTGCCCGCTGCCTCTCTACCCTGACCCCGCTGCCTCTCCAGCCCGACCCCCACTGCCAGCCCGCTGCCTTTCCAGCCCGACCCCCGCTGCCAGCCCACTGCCTCTCCAGCCCGATCCCTGCAAAAAAAAATATTAACATATAAAACGATAAATATCGTTTTAAGTGCAGCGCCAGCGCCATTCTGACACTATTGGCGCTGTGCGCCATTTTTGCCTGTCCCCATATTATCTATCTTACACCTGCACTTTCTCTCCATTCAGCTGCTATACAGGATCTTCTCAAAAAATTAGCATATTGTGATAAAGTTCATTATTTTCTGTAATGTACTGATAAACATTAGACTTTCATATATTTTAGATTCAAATACACACAACTGAAGTAGTTCAAGCCTTTTATTGTTTTAATCTTGATGATTTTGGCATACAGCTCATGAAAACCCAAAATTCCTATCTCAAAAAATTAGCATATTTCATCCGACCAATAAAAGAAAAGTGTTTTTAAAACAAAAAAAGTCAACCTTCAAATAATTATGTTAAGTTATGCACTCAATACTTGGTCGGGAATCCTTTTGCAATAATGACTGCTTCAATGCAGCGTGGCATGGAGGCAGTCAGTGATGGTCTGGATTGCCATGTCAGCTGCTGGTGTTGGTCCACTGTGTTTTATCAAGGGCAGGGTCAATGCAGCTAGCTATCAGGAGATTTTGGAGCACTTCATGCTTCCATCTGCTGAAAAGCTTTATGGAGATGAAGATTTCATTTTTCAGCATGACCTGGCACCTGCTCACAGTGCCAAAACCACTGGTAAATGGTTTATTGACCATGGTATTACTGTGCTCAATTGGCCTGTCAACTCTCCTGACCTGAACCCCATAGAGAATCTGTGGGATATTGTGAAGACAAAGTTGAGAGAAGCAAGACCTAACACTCTGGATGAGCTTAAGGCCGCTATCAAAGCATCCTGGGCCTCCATAAAACCTGAGCAGTGCCACAGGCTGATTGCCTCCATGCCACGCCGCATTGAAGCAGTCATTATTTCAAAAGGATTCCCGACCAAGTATTGAGTGCATAACTGAACATAATTATTTGAAGGTTGACTTTTTTTGTTTTAAAAACACTTTTCTTTTATTGGGTGGATGAAATATGCTAATTTTTTGAGATAGGAATTTTGGGTTTTCATGAGCTGTATGCCAAAATCATCAAGATTAAAACAATAAAAGGCTTGAACTACTTCAGTTGTGTGTATTTAAATCTAAAATATATGAAAGTCTAATGTTTATCAGTACATTACAGAAAATAATGAACTTTATCACAATATGCTAATTTTTTGAGAAGATCCTGTATATGCATACCTTCACTTTTTACAGTTGACTACAAATATATTATTACACTTGTTTTTATCTGGTTGATCCAGCCTGATAAGGTAGCCCTGCACCAAGAAGCACTCTATAGGTTGTTAATGTGTGTACACACCTGTGATGTATGTCGCCAGTCGGGGATCAGGATCCAATCCCCCTGGGTAACATCGCTGAGTCAGGCTATACAGATGCGAAATGAGCTGTGTAGCTGACAATGCGTTATGTTGTCATGTGGGGAGGGCAGAGAGACAACAGATTAGCATGTGTGTGACGTCACGCAGCAGGTGGGGGAGTTTCGTGCACAATGGACTGACTGTCCTCAGAGGCACTCACAATCTAAGGCTAGGTTTCCACTTGTGCAGCGGCATGCGTCTTGCAAGACGCGATGCCGGCACAGCTGCTGCCTCTTGCAGCCGAATCTCTCTAGCCGCACATAGCGCGGCTAGAGGGATTCGGACAGTCTCGCACCAAATTATGCTGCAGGGCCTCAGATTTTTCCTCGCCCACGAATTCAGATGGCTTACACACACTTCTATAGGCTGCTGAAATCCATCCGAATTCGTGGGCGGGGAATCTCCCCGGATTCGCAGGAGTGGAAATCTAGCCTAAGCCTACCATAGTCATATGTCTCACCATATTATTATGCATTTATATAGCACTGACATCTACTGCAGTACTTTACAGAGTACATAGTTCTGTCACTGACTGTCCTCAGAGGAGCTCACAAACTTATCCTACCATAGTCACAGTCTAATGCTCTACCATATTATTATTATGTATTTATATAGCACTGACATCTTCAGCAGCACTTTACAGAGTACATAGTCATGTCACGGACTGTCCTCAGAGGAGCTCACACTCTAATCCTACCAGAGTCATAGTCTAATGTCCTACCATATTATTATTATTATTATTATTATTATTATTATTATTATTATGTATTTATATAGCACTGTCTGACACCTTCTGCAGCACATTACAGAGTACATGGTCATGTCACTGACTGTCCTCAGAGGAGCTCACAATCTAATCCCTACCATAGTCATAGTCTAATGTCCTACCATATTATTATGTATTTATATAGCACTGATATCTTCTGCAGCACTTTGCAAAGTGCATGGTCATGTCACTGACTGTCCTCAGAGGAGCTCACAGTCGAATCCTACCATAGTCATAGTCTAATTTCCTACCATATTATTATTATGTATTTGTATAGCATTGACATCTTCTGCAGCACTTTACAGAGTATATAGTCATGTCACTGACTGTCCTCAGAGGAGCTCACAATCTAATCCTGCCATAGTCATAGCCTAATGTCCTACCATATTATTATTATTATTATGTACAGTATTTATATAGCACAGACACCTTCCTGCAGCACATTACAGAGTACATGGTCATGTCATGGACTGTCCGCAGAGGAGCTCACAATCTAATCCCTACCATAGTCATAGTCTAATGTCCTACCATATTATTATGTATTTATATAGCACTGATATCTTCTGCAGCACTTTACAAAGTGCATGGTCATGTCACTGACTGTCCTCAGAGGAGCTCACAGTCGAATCCTATCATAGTCATAGTCTAATTTCCTACCATATTATTATTATGTATTTATATAGCACTGACATCTTCTGCAGCACTGTACTGAGTACACAGTCATGTCACAGACTGTCCTCAGAGGAGCTCACACTCTAATCCTAACATAGTCATAGTCTAATGTCCTACCATATTATTATTATTATGTATTTATATAGCAGTGACATCTTCTGCAGCACTTTACAGAGTACATAGTCATGTCACTGCTGAAATCTATTAAAAATGAATGTGCAGTGTGTGGTAGGAATCCTTCTGAATCAATCCCTTTCTGAAAGGAATTGATCGTTTTGGAACATTGGGTGGGAATCTATAACTGTTAGGCCAGTATATATATATATATATATACTCACCTAAAGGATTATTAGGAACACCATACTAATACGGTGTTTGACCCTCTTTCGTCTTCAAAACTGCCTTAATTCTACGCGGCATGGATTCAACAAGGTGCTGAAAGCATTCTTTAGAAAATTTGGCCCATATTGATAGGATAGCATCTTGCAGTGGATTGAGATTTGTCGGATGCATATCCAGGGCACGAAGCTCCCGTTCCATTACATCCCAAAGATGCTCTATTGGGTTGAGATCTGGTGACTGTGTGTGCCATTTTAGTACAGTGAACTCATTGTCATGTTCAAGAAACCAATTTGAAATGATTAGAGCTTTGTGACATAGTGCATTATACTGCTGGAAGTAGCCATCAGATGATGGGTACATGGTGGTTATGAAGGGATGGACATGGTCAGAAACATTGCTCAGGCAGTCTGTGGTATTTAAAAGATGCCCAATTGGCAGTAAGGGGCCTAAAGTGTGCCAAGAATACATCCCCCACACCATTACACCACCAGCCTGTACAGTGGTAACAAGGCATGATGGATCCATGTTCTCATTCTGTTTACGCCAAATTCTGACTCTATTGAGACTCATCAGACCAGGCAACATTTTTCCAGTCTTCAACTGTCCAATTTTGGTGAGCTTGTGCAAATTGTAGCCTATTTTTCCTATTTGTAGTGGAGATGAGTGGTACCTGGTGGGGTATTTTGCTGTTGTAGCCCATCCGCCTCATGGTTGTGGCTTCACAAATGCTTTGCTGCATACCTCGGTTGTAACGAGTGGTTATTTCAGTCAACGTTGCTCTTCTATCAGCTTGAATCAGTTGGCCCATTCTCCTCTGACCTCTAGCATCAACAAGGCATTTTTGCCCACAGGACTGCCACATATTGGATGTTTTTCCCTTTTCACACCATTCTTTGTAAACCCTACAAATGGTTGTGCGTGAAAATCCCAGTAATTGAGCAGATTGTGAAATACTCAGACCGGCCCCTCTGCCACCAACAACCATGCCACGCTCAAAATTGCTTAAATCACCTCCCTTTCCCATACTGACATTCAGTTTGGAGTTCAGGAGATTGTCTTGACCAGGACCACACCCCTAAATGCATTGAAGCAATTGCTATGTGATTGGTTGATTAGATCATTGCATTAATGAGAAATTGAACAGGTGTTCCTAAAAATCCTTTAGGTGAGTCTATATATACACGCACACACACACATTTATTTTTGTGTAAATACCTAACCCTAATATACTGATCTATCAGTATTGCTTACCTACCCCCTTTCCTATGTCCAATAACCCTATTCTAACCCCGCTGTTGTCATGGGGCGGCTCGAGGTAGTAGGCCTAGGGCGGTAAATAGTACAAATCCGGCCCTGCATACAACAGCAGCACGCAGACAAAGACACAGGACCTAACTTGCAGGCACAGGCAGCTGCTGCAGCTGAAAGACTGACTGACTGACAGACTAACACTAACAAACTATACACAGACTAGCTAACTACAACACAGTAAAACAATAGTGTAGAGAAGGTGTTTAAGTGTAAAAATGCTGAGTTTATGACTCAGATAATGCACTTGCTTCAGCCAAACACACTGGATCATACATCAATGTTGCTGTCATTATGCAGGAGAACAGAGGCGCCAAAAGGCAATAACAACGGAGCAATAGCAATAGCATATGTGGTCAGTAGAAGAGCCAGGCACCGTTGTTATTGCCTGATGAAGCGGGATCAAACATGCGAAACGCGTTGCATATTTGGAGTTCATAAATAAAATATATTGACTGTCTTTACTACAGTCGTTGTGTGTCTACTTGGAGGAGGTAAGTCCACCACTACCTCCTCTATTTACCAAGAATTTAGTTTTAAAGTTCATTTAGCTTCCTTTTATCCTTTTGGCGCCTCTGTTCTCCTGCATAATATTGAGTCCACCCTGGGTAGAGGGTTGAACCCCCTGTTTCTCATCTACAGAGAGCGGTTTCTTATTCCTGAGTGGGGTCAGGAAAATCTCCCCACCTGCTTTTACAGTGGTTGCCTAATGGTAACCCTGGTTTGTGAGTATTAATATTTACTCTATCTAGTAACCATTTACCAGTACATATTACACTATTGGGGCTCTTGGTGTTCCTTGTTTTTACAATGTTGCCGTCATGTTTCTTTTGTTTCATGCATTAGGATACCATTTAGTAATCATGAGCCCCCAAAATGGCAAATACTGCAACAATAACCCCAAAAATAAATGCAGCTATTATGAACATCAAATAATAAATGCAACAGTCATTACCTCACATATAAAATGCAGCAAACTTTACTCCACATATGAAATGCAGCATATGTTACCTCATATATGAAAAGCAGCAAAAGTTACCCCACACAAAAAATGCAGCAAACATTACTCCACATAAGAAAGCAGAAATACAGCCTACATTATCCCCCCATATGAAATGGAGCAAACATTACATCCCATATGAAATGCAGCAAATATAATGCTACATAAACACAAACACAATGCTACATAAACATATGTCACGGACGATTGCGGGGACGCAGGCGCGTCCTGGAACCGCCCGTGAAGAAAAGAACGATCGCACTCGATTCCTGCATCGATTGCGCTTCAAAACGGTACAATCTGGGTTGAGTGTGTAGGGACAGCTAAAGTCCTTTTCTTAGCAAAGAGAGCACCATTCCAAATGCTGGTTGGCCCTTTTGATATGCTAATGAGCCTGGGCCCAGAGAGTCCCTGGCTTCAAGCTGTGCTGATGGCCCATCCATCAGGTATAAGGTGACAAACACCATGACAGAACCAATTTAGAGTGAGGAAACTCAGACACTCCGACTCCTTTTCCCAGCAGGGAGCCGACATGTGGCTTGCTGCTGCCAACTTCAAAGAACCTTTGCCTGGGAATGACCTGGTATAAATCCCAGGGGTCTCTAATATTCCATAAACTGCTATATGTATCATATTTTCTGTGTTGCCAGGCTGGCAGACCCTCCAAACTAACAGAGCAGGTAGGGCCCTGCCTGGCGTTGGTTCTGAGAACATTTCAGAACCTTCTGAGGTAAAGACTGCCCGTTAGGCAGTTCAACAGTGCCCTAATGGTACCACAGGGGTCCCACCCCTCATGTTTGGTATCAGACTGCTGGGTACATCGAGGCAGACCTGAAAATATTAGTAAATCTGCCCTGACCTGTACGGTTCTGTGAGATAGAGCCCATATATGGTTAAGGCATGATTTCTGGTCTCCAGGACAAGGGCAGGACTCATCTCATGTTCTAAGGGGGTGGGTGGGCCCGCCCCCGCCCTCACTTCCTCCTACTGAATCAGGGGCATAAGAATGGGAGAGGAGCCAAACTCAGGGTCCTCCACACTGAAACATCTTGCACTCATCAGATGCCAGCTTGAGGATATGCTGGCATCCACCTGGTCTGAACTCTGGACTTTGAAACCAAGAACTTTATGATTCTTCCCACAATAAGGACATCTTTCCAGGAACTAAGTATTTTTCTCCCTTCTTTTATTTTTCATACTGGCTATTACTGTCTTAATAATTGTGATTTTTAATAAATTGTCTGTATATATTAATTATTTATATTGCGTGAATAAACGACTTTCTCCAAGTCATTCACTTTCCGCTACCCTGCTTATCAGCACACACAGAACTGATCCCGGGTCTCTGAAGATACGCTACTGTTTGTTTGTTGTTGGCTAAACAGAATATCGTGTGTTTAACCGTTTTATTCGCAGGATTAGTCAGTCAGTTAGTGGGCCCCACGGTCCCATAGTAACCGCGGTGGTGGCAGTTTACTCTGAACCAGTAGGTGACGTTGCAATCACCCGTGTCTCACAGGCTCCCTTCTGAGTTGTCTGCGGCTAATTCTTAACGGTTCCTGCGCATTGACTGCGACCAGAGTTCGCACGATCTGTGCGCTGGCACCGTTTAGAAGGCTAAGTGCGGTCAGCCACTAGGGTCCTGTGACAGTGTTAGGCAGCGGTTGAGACCTGTGTTGTGCTGAAAGTATCTACGATAGCGCTAGCGCTATCGAGAAACGAACTAATTCGTTGGTGTAGCTGGAAGGCAATATATTTTTTATATATACAGAGAGACTGTGTAGCCAGTACCCCTCCCCAAAAGTTTTATTTTATTTGGCATGGAAATGTCCGGGAACTACAAGAAAATGTGCCTGGCGGACCTGCAAAATCTTTGCCAAGAGAGAGGCATTGATGTCGGCCGCAAGACACAACGGGACCTGGTAACGGAATTGTTTCAATGGGATACCCAGCAACTGCGGGAGCCGGGGGTGTCCGCTGAAGTGGATACCAGCCCATCTGACCCAAGTCAAGGGGAACCAGAGACTGAAGATTCTGCGCATACGGAGGTTGAGCATCCTGCGGGCCCTGCTGCAACAGTTACGCAGGAGAATGTCAGTGTGGACCCCAATCCCAGAGTTTCCGAAAGTACTCGCCTGGAACCGGCCAGTACTGGACTGTCCGTTTGTACTGATCCGCTAATGCAGCAGGCATTACAAAAGCTGATGGACACTGACCTGGACAAGTACCTGCAGTACATGCGTGAGGAGCGCCAATCTGCGGAACGCAATGCTGCTGCTGCTGCAGAACGCCACGCAGAGAGGGAGGCCGCTGCTGCAGAACGCCACGCGGAGAGGGATGCCGCTGAGCGGGAGCGCCAACGACAGCATGAGCTCAACATGGCAAAGGTTCAACAGGCCAGCCGGAGTTCACCGCCCAGCCTCCCTGCTGAAGGAGCTGCAGCACCCGTAAGTGCAAAATTTAAGTTTGCTAATATTGAAAAAGACACAGACATTGACTTGTTTTTGCGGTCTTTTGAAAAAGCATGCCGTCAGTATCGTCTGTCCCAAGACCAGTGGGCCAGACATCTGACACCTTTGCTGCGCTACAAAGCGCTTGATGCCTTCGCAGAATTGCCTGCGGAGAAGGATAATGATTATGCTGCTATAAAAGACGCTATCATTACTAAGTACCAGCTGACGCCAGAAGCCTATCGGAAAAAGTTTAGGGCCTGGCAGAAAAAGTCTTCTGATTCGTACCGAGATGTGGCCAGCAGCTTGCTCACCACACTCCGCCAGTGGACGCTAGGCCTCACCAAAGGGTCTTATGGCGTCCTGGAGGACTTGATAGTCCTCGAACAATTTCTGAACATTTGCCCTGCTGATGTACGACAGTTTGTGTTAGAACGCAGGCCGGCTTCAGCCACTGTCGCTGCAGACCTTGCTGAGACTTTTGCAACTACCCGGGTGGCTGATACCCGCAGAACTGTCCCATCCAGCTGGAGAGGAGGTCAGCCCAATACCTCGGCAGACCCTCCTGCCCCTGTGAGCCGTCCGCCACAGAGGCCACCCAGCGCAGCTGCTGCACCCAGGCCTGCAGCGCCTGGAGAGGTCACCTGTCACTACTGCCGCCAGCCCGGACACATGAAATTCGACTGTCCGGAGCGGAGACAGACACCACCAGCACCTGGATCATCTGCATCACCTGCACCTCACCCACAGCAGAGGCAACCCGCCAGCGAACCACAGCCTGGATCATCTGATTTTGTCCTGTTTGCACGCGGACAGGAAATCCGCGACCGAACCGACCAGCAGCAACTTGTTAGAGTGAACGGCAAAGTTGTCACCGGATTTCGAGACACCGGAGCTGACATCACGTTAGTTCACTCACATCTTGTGCCAAAGGAGAGCATCAGCTCCAGCCGATCCCTTGCCCTTACTGGAGTAGAGGGCACCCTTTTCCACATAGCCCACGCAAGAGTGAAGCTGGATTGGGGAGTGGGAGGGGTCCACGAAAGGGTTGTTGGGGTTATGAAGGATCTCCCAGTCCCTGTGTTGCTGGGGACTGATTTGGGCAAGCTTGTGTCCTATTATGAACCTGCCACGACCGCCTTGTCGCTCACGGAAGGAGATGGACTCTCCACCCACCACCAGGTACTTTATACACTTGGGGGAGCACCAGGGGGAGGTGGGTTGAATGTGCCCAGTTCAAGGGTACCAGGTTCAATAGTGCCTGCTTCAAAGGCACCTGAGTTTGATGTACAGGCTGTCTGTTGTGATGATGCTGTAACTGTACCTGAGTTTCTTGTACAACCTGTCTGTAATGAAAAAATGTCTATACCTGTCAATGTCATTACTGCATGCAATGATGATTTGAGTAATGCCCGTCTGTGCCATTCTGACAGTGTACCTGTGCTAGCAGTGCCGCGCAGCTGCACTGCTCAGAACCCGAGCTCAGAACAGGTGGAGGGGGTTCCGGCCTCCTCCCCCTCCTCTGACCGCAGGGATGAGACCTTTCAGCCGCTGGCCTCGTGTGACATGAGCCAGTTGGCTGAAACTGACAGCGCCATATTCTCAGCCGCACTACAAAGTGACCCAAGCCTGGAGGTGCTCAGGCAGCAAGCCGCTGAGCCCCTCGCAGACGGGGCCGCTTTCAAGGTGTACTGGGAAGGTGGGAGACTGTACAGTGAGTCTGTACAGCCCCCTACAGGTAGATCCCACGCGGATACCAAGTGGCTTGTGGTCCCGAGTGCGTTCAGGGGACATGTGCTGAAATCCGCACATGGTAATCCTCTGACAGGGCACTCGGGTGTCCGCAAGACACTCGCCGGTATTCGGAAACAGTTTTATTGGCCCCGGATGAACAGGGATGTAGCCAACTACTGCAGGGCATGTGCCGTCTGTCAGGAGCTGGGAAGGTCCAGGGATTCCCGCGGGGTTCCCTTAGGTCCACAGCCACTCAGCAGGGGAACCCTGCGTGGGCTGGCTGTTGACCTAACCAACCCACTGCCCGTTGTCAGCAGTCTCGGCAGACACCACGTCCGACTGCAGTGGCGCAAACGCCCTGTCCAGAACGGTCCATGTTGGGTCAACCCTGCGGGTAGCAGACCGCGACCGGTCCAGGGGAACCGAGCCACAGGCTCCAATAGGTTTTCCCGCCGTACCGGCAACTCGAGGCCCGTCAGCCAGGTTAGCGGCGCCGCCACACATCTTGCGGATGAGTGGCTAAGCCACGGACAAGGGGGAGGGCTGTCACGGACGATTGCGGGGACGCAGGCGCGTCCTGGAACCGCCCGTGAAGAAAAGAACGATCGCACTCGATTCCTGCATCGATTGCGCTTCAAAACGGTACAATCTGGGTTGAGTGTGTAGGGACAGCTAAAGTCCTTTTCTTAGCAAAGAGAGCACCATTCCAAATGCTGGTTGGCCCTTTTGATATGCTAATGAGCCTGGGCCCAGAGAGTCCCTGGCTTCAAGCTGTGCTGATGGCCCATCCATCAGGTATAAGGTGACAAACACCATGACAGAACCAATTTAGAGTGAGGAAACTCAGACACTCCGACTCCTTTTCCCAGCAGGGAGCCGACATGTGGCTTGCTGCTGCCATCTTCAAAGAACCTTTGCCTGGGAATGACCTGGTATAAATCCCAGGGGTCTCTCATATTCCATAAACTGCTATATGTATCATTTTTTCTGTGTTGCCAGGCTGGCAGACCCTCCAAACTAACAGAGCAGGTAGGGCCCTGCCTGGCGTTGGTTCTGAGAACATTTCAGAACCTTCTGAGGTAAAGACTGCCCGTTAGGCAGTTCAACAGTGCCCTAATGGTACCACAGGGGTCCCACCCCTCATGTTTGGTATCAGACTGCTGGGTACATCGAGGCAGACCTGAAAATATTAGTAAATCTGCCCTGACCTGTACGGTTCTGTGAGATAGAGCCCATATATGGTTAAGGCATGATTTCTGGTCTCCAGGACAAGGGCAGGACTCATCTCATGTTCTAAGGGGGTGGGTGGGCCCGCCCTCACTTCCTCCTACTGAATCAGGGGCATAAGAATGGGAGAGGAGCCAAACTCAGGGTCCTCCACACTGAAACATCTTGCACTCATCAGATGCCAGCTTGAGGATATGCTGGCATCCACCTGGTCTGAACTCTGGACTTTGAAACCAAGAACTTTATGATTCTTCCCACAATAAGGACATCTTTCCAGGAACTAAGTATTTTTCTCCCTTCTTTTATTTTTCATACTGGCTATTACTGTCTTAATAATTGTGATTTTTAATAAATTGTCTGTATATATTAATTATTTATATTGCGTGAATAAACGACTTTCTCCAAGTCATTCACTTTCCGCTACCCTGCTTATCAGCACACACAGAACTGATCCCGGGTCTCTGAAGATACGCTACTGTTTGTTTGTTGTTGGCTAGACAGAATATCGTGTGTTTAACCGTTTTATTCGCAGGATTAGTCAGTCAGTTAGTGGGCCCCACGGTCCCATAGTAACCGCGGTGGTGGCAGTTTACTCTGAACCAGTAGGTGACGTTGCAATCACCCGTGTCTCACAGGCTCCCTTCTGAGTTGTCTGCGGCTAATTCTTAACGGTTCCTGCGCATTGACTGCGACCAGAGTTCGCACGATCTGTGCGCTGGCACCGTTTAGAAGGCTAAGTGCGGTCAGCCACTAGGGTCCTGTGACAACATACATGACCATATATGAGATACAGCAAACATGACGCCCAGTATAGGATGAAGCAAACATGATGCCTCATATGAAATGCAGCAAATATTCTGCTATTCTGCCCCATTAGAAATGCAGCAAACATTATGCCCCACATGACATGTAGCAAACATTACACCTCATATAAAACACAGCAAACATTATGCTTCATATGAATTGCAGCAAACATTTTGCCACACAGGAAATACAGCAAACTTTACACCCCACATTATGAAATGCACCAACATCATGCCCCATATTATAAAATACAGCAAACGTTAGCCCCCCCCCCCCCCCTCCCTTTCCTATCCAGGATACAGTACCAGGGGATTAGGCCCCGAATCGCAGTCCATACCAATGCACCTGGTGGAAGTGTTACAGTTAGACCAATCAGAACACATATTTATGCCCTGCTCACATTTAACTGAAGTGTACTGCCTAGTGCACAGACGGCACAAGATGGACTTTGAGGACCTTGCTTAGCCTGCACACTGGCCAGGTGGACAGGCTGTCACACAGACAGGGGGAACGGCTGGCACACTGACAGGCTGGTACACTGACAGGTAGACAAGCTGTCACATTGACAAGCGGACAAGGCTAGCATACTTACAGGCGGATAGTCTAACATGGAGAGGCTGACAGGTGGACAGGCTGACACACTGACAGGTTGGCACACTGACAGACAGACACACTGACAGGCCAGAAAACTTGACAAGCTAGCACACCAACAGGTGAAAAGGCTGGCACACTGACAGGCAGATGGGCTGACTCAAAGACAGTCTAGTACACTGATAGGCAAACACAGTGACAGGTTGGCACAATTACAGGCAGACACAATGGCAGGTTGGCACACTGACAGGTTGGCAGACACACTGACAGGTAGGGACGCCGACATGTGGGCAGACACACTGACAGTTTGGCACACTGACAGGCAGACACACTGATAAGTTGGCACACTGACAGGTTGGCAGACATACTGACAGGTTGGCAGACACACTGACAGGTTGGCAGACACACTGACAGGCATACAAAACACACAAACCTTTACCTGCTGCTGTGTTGTCACACTCTTCTTTGCTGCAGTTAATGTCCCTTCTTCCTCTTCTTTCTGACATCAAAAGCTGCAGGACCTTAGAGTCTCTCACCCCATCAACCCATGCAGCACTATGCTGCCATTTACAGGTCCGCAAATGGGTCGGGGCCACATTGCAGCCACGCCCACACCCAGGAAGGGGCGGGGTTAAATATGCTCCCACGGCCGGTGAGAATTGCCTAGTAATTGAGTGATGGGCGGGATACAGCTGTGCGCCAGCCTAGAGATAGTGGCACAGGCTCCACAGCTGATGGTCTCCTCCTGGCAGCACAGAACTTAGAGTAGCTACGCTCCCAGCTCACTCCCACCCCACCAGAGATTGGCATCACATTCAGAGCAGAGCGCTGGGCAGTGAGTGACGTCACGCCCTGCAGGGAGAGGGAAACATTCGGGGAGAGAGGGGAGCCGCTTCTGCCAAATAAGGTGCCTGTAGGCAGGTGCCTACAGTGCCTTATGGGAAATTCGGCCCTGGGGGCCCCCCTAGCACTCTATACATAGCAATTGATACGGTGCACCAAAATCTGCCAATGGCAACTACAGTGCCAGAGGTGCAAGAAGGGAATGGGGAACAGCTTGTTAATGATCACTACTATTTAAAGTATCTATAGAAATTATTATTATGAGCACAGGACCAATAGAGAGCTAATACTGTAGTTGAGGAAGAGCCCTTTGGGCCAAGTGCCCCGATGCAGTCGCTACCTCTGCACCCCCTATTGCTACACCCCTGTATACAATGAAATAGCTTGATCTGCACTAGGTCTCCACACGAAAAAAGGTTATTTAGGACATATCCCAGCACCGTAAAACAGCATCTGCTGACATGTTTCGGACTTACAGGTCCTTAATCATAGCACTCTTTACATCTTCCTGCATGAAATTTAAAAGGGAGAGTGTGAGCTGGGGGAGGGACCAACCCGCCCATCCAAAGAGGAGGTATATCACCAAGGTGAAACACCCCCTATACATTGAAAAAATATATAAAAAACAAGGTTAAAATCATACAAAATAGAAGCCAGGGAGCAAGCAGCGGATTCGCTTATTTCGGCACCCGGGTCTGAGAGCCGAGCGTCGAAACTTGGCGCCCCATAGCAGCAATGCTATGCTGCTCGGGGCGCGTAGCGGTAATTCGGTGCTCTGGTGGCTGCCAGACCCCGAATTACATCTTCCTCCGAGGTGCAACAACTCGGAGGGGGAATAGTATTTAACGCAGCCTCGGAGTTTAGCGGCAGCGGTGAGAGCCGTCATTTGTCTCTTGCCGCGCCGAAATGAGCGGCGCCGAAATAAGATGCACCCAGCAAGCAGCCATACTGAGTTTGTTACCCTTACATGTATACAAAGAAGGTGAAATACATTGGTACAGGCTGCAAAAAAAAGTTTTCTTTCAAATGGAACAACATCAAATAAAAAAAAAACTAATGACAAGGGGATCAAACAGAACTTTAACAAAAAGCTGCCAAACTTTCCAGACAGGTTAAGATGTAAGTACCGCAATTTTAATTCTGATTGGTCCTTTCAATGCATCATAATTTTATTTACAGTTTGCAAACGCACTCAAATCGTTATGTGTTGAGACTCATGAGCAATTTGCCAGCACTTCAATACTATACTTTACATTGAAGCGATTTAAAGTGCTCCCTAAACGCTCAAAAATCGGTCTAATGGGTTCCAGCCCTAAAGGTGGCTACACGCCATACCATTTTTGAAATATCTGTTCAATCCAAAAATGTTGGGATCGATGGGAAGCGATCGATTATTTCCGACATGTCCGATCGGCTCTCGATCGATAAAGCGCTCTATTTTGCACACTTATCATTAGATAATCGATAGCTTTATTGTTATGGTGCACTTTGGACATGTACTTATGATGCAACTTCCCGTTCGATCACCCATCGATCGGGCGGGAAATTGTATTGTGAGTACACAGCATAGGCAAACACAGGGGGAAATTACAGCTGCCCAGAGTCCCCCCTCAGACCAGGGTCGGTGCAGTGTCTGGGGACAGGCACAAGTTGAGACACAGAATATCTGCAGCCATCCTGCAGCTCACAGCACCGCCCCCTTACTTTCCCTGCTACAGTTGACTTTAGATGTAGCAGCAGCGTGTGTACAGAGCATGGAGCAGCAGCGTGTGTACACAGCATGGAGCAGCAGTGTGTGTACAGAGTATGAAGCAGCTCAGGGGAACTTAACAGAGTCAGGTATGAGCACAGCCCTGTGCCTTGCTGGGTGAATGCTTCCCTTTCCCCTTCATTAGCAATGTTGACTGTCTTCATTATTATCTGTATCCAAACTGCTCCTTATCCATCCCATTGTCGATTGGGAGCAGATCGGACAGTTAGGAACTAATTTTTAGATCCGGTCAGTCGGATGGGAAATTTCATTATGTGTACCCAGCGTGATATCCAACCATATTATTATACTGTATGGTGCGTGGCTGAGGGAAACCTTTCAGGAATACCCCCCTTGAAAACCCTAGGTTTGCCCCTGCATAACATTTCAAAAATCTGACCAATGTACTACATATGTTAAATTTTCCCTCAATTATGATAAAAATAATTACAAAACTCTGAGAAAATTGCTTGAGTGTATATATTAATAAAGTGACAATCTACCACACAGCATTCCATTTTCAAAAAAAAATAATCAAAAAAATCCATCATTCCCAATCAACGTTTATCAAATAAAAATGGAAGAAGGAGAAGGAGCAGGGATGATCGGCACTGCAACGCACATTTATTCTTCAAAAAGTGAGGCACAGTCCAAATGCATAAATACAAAACAGTAGTGCAGCATACATGGACATACTGGTGCTCAGAGGTGTGATGGTGACGGTGGGTGCTGGGCACTGCTCGCCTGACAGCCGTTTCGCGTTTTATCGCGCTTCTACGGAGGCTGGAGGGCAAACTCCCACTATCCAGGTTTAAATAGGCTCTAAGGACGGCATTAGGCGTGTCCACACCTGCAAAATCTGCCTACTTCCTTTAAAGGGAAGGTTCAGGGAGGGTAGTGAAAAAATAAAAATCAATTTCCACTTACCTGGGGCTTCCTCCAGCCCGTGGCAGGCAGGAGGTGCCCTCGCCGCCGCTCCGCAGGCTCCCGGTGGTCTCCGGTGGCCGACCCGACCTGGCCAGGCCAGCTGCCAGGTCGGGCTCTTCTGCGCTCCAAGGTCCGGCACTTCTGCGTCCCACGCGGGCGCGCCGACGTCATCGGACGTCCTCCGGGCTGTACTGCGCAGGCGGGCTGGAGGAAGCCCCAGGTAAGTGGAAATTGATTTTTATTTTTTCACTACCCTCCCTGAACCTTCCCTTTAAGGGCAGCAAATAGCACAGTGGAATGCATATGTGTTCCACCAACACTTCCTGGTAGTGGCCTCACCTCCTAGGGGCATCCTTTGCAGACCAAACCTATTAGATGGCTGCAAAATGCTATTGCATGCATTGGATGCCAATGGGGGATAGGTGCCATCTAGTGGCTAAATAAAATATGACTGGTGAGGGAAAAATGTGTATATATATATATATATATATATGTATATATATATATATATATATATATATATACCCCGGCCATCCACGAACCCCGGCCATCCACGAACCTCCCAGATGTGCATGTCACTGTTAACCACACTACCATTCGCCCTACCTCTCAAGCCCGTTGTCTGGGTGTCACCCTGGACTCCGCACTCTCCTTCACTTCCCACATCCAAAACCTCACAAAGTCCTGCAACTTCCACCTTCGCAACATCTGTAAGATTCGCCCTTTCCTGACCTCTGCCACCACCAAACTCCTCATCCATGCCCTCATAATTTCCCGCCTTGACTACTGCAATGCCCTGCTGTCTGGTCTCCCTATGACCCGAACAGCCCCAATGCAGTCCATCATGAATGCGGCAGCCAGAATTATCCACTGTTCCCATCGCTCCACCACGGCAGATCCCCTCCTAGAATCCCTCCACTGGCTTCCTATCCAGTCCAGAATCAAATTCAAGATACTGTGTCTGACCTACAAATCTGTCCACAAAACTTGTCCAACCTACATTTCCGATCTTACTCAGAGGTACACACCTAGCCGCTCACTCCGCTCTTCCAATGAACTTCGCCTAACCACCCCCCGCATCACCCAGTCCCATGCACGCCTCCAGGACTTCTCAAGAGCTGCTCCAACACTATGGAACTCCCTACCTCCATCCATTAGGGCAGCCCCCTCCTTCAACATCTTCAAGAAAGCCCTCAAAACTCACCTTTTCACTCTGGCCTACTACCCCTCACAAGTGCTCTAAACCTACAGCTGAACTCTGGTCCCCTACCGTTCGTGTCCTTACCTCTCCCTCTAGATTGTAAGCCTTTGGGCAGGGTCCTGCTCCTTTTGTGTCCTACCTGATCATGCACCTCCATTACTGTGAACCCATGCTATGCATCTGAGTGAACCTAACTTGCCTAATCTACATGCTCAATCCAATGACTAAGCATTACCTGGCACTCATACTGTGCCGTGTGATCTGGTTTTCTATTATTCCTGTATTGTCATATTGCTGTATGTCACCCCTAAATATTGTCTGTAACCTAAATTAATGTTCAGCGCTGCGTAATATGTTGGTGCTTTATAAATACAATAAATAAATAAATAATAAATATAAATATATATATATATATATATATATATATATATATATATATATATATATATATATATATAGTGCATTTAAATTAAGGCAGGGACTGGAGCAGCAGACACCACTCTAAGTGGCATAGCGTGCTACAGTGACTGCATATTGTGCTTGGTGCACATAGAAAAGTGCAGATTATGCATACGTAGAAAAATCTATAAAAATATATAAATGCAAAATTATGTGATACTTTATGTAATACACCATATTAGTCAAAAGTGGCAAAGGTGGGGACTGGGTGGGAATAGACTGGTTTAAAATGATGCTCTGGCATCATATGTATCTGAGGTGCTGGGGGAGGTGGGGGGAGGCAAATGACCTGTGATTGGTGTAACCCCACTGTTTATACCATCAGATGGCTACATTATCAATAGTGAAGGAGGGGAAGGAAGGAAGGAAGGGAGGTAAATAGGGTAGGAGAGGAGGGGGAAAAAAAGGAGAGGGAAGGAGATAGGGGAAACAGGAGGGGTATAGGGGAGGGACAGGGAAAGCAACAGGAACATAGTCAGACGTTGAAATTTAAGTGGTAATTAGTAACAATCAATGTAGACATGTCTCTATTTCGCAGCTTGTGTTCTTTAATAGTGCCTTGGATGATAGTTCGTTTATAATCAATTCTCTTAAGTGTTTTCAAATATTGTATATGGTCAGCACGACCTTGATGCTGGAACTTATTATACTGAGCTCCTCAAATTATACTGAGCTCTTAAAACATCTTGACACGTTCTTGTTGGGAACGTTCCAGGACGAAATTGTACAGCCTAGTTGCGTATTCCATGTGCACTGTTTTCTACTTTTTGACGAATTCATCGTCGTCTTGGTACTCGGATGGCTTTGCGTATCTCCTGAAACATCTTGCTATGATCTGATCGTCTTTATATTGTTGCAGGGTGGTTACAGTCAAGGGTAGTATTACC
This sequence comes from Hyperolius riggenbachi, assembly GCF_040937935.1. Taxonomy (NCBI): domain Eukaryota; kingdom Metazoa; phylum Chordata; class Amphibia; order Anura; family Hyperoliidae; genus Hyperolius; species Hyperolius riggenbachi. Next base: position 350,788,658 of record NC_090649.1, on the reverse strand, counting down.
TCCTTGTCATTCAGTTTCTCGAGATTTGTCTCTACAACCCTAGCAAAAATAATCCGATCTGATTTCTTGCTCGAATAAAAAAATAGCTTTTTTATTTTTTGGGAAATCCAATCTTTTTTATCGAATTGCTGTAAAATCGGATCATTTTATTGTATCGTGTGTGGCCATTTTATAGGAAACCTGTGACATGGGGGAAAACACAGAGGGAAGCCTCTGGATCATCCATATTATTCCCATCTTCTTGACCACCACTGCTGTGCAGAATCCCTCTGAACATATCCTACAAGGGCTTGTCGGATATGGACTCATGGCCGCACTCCCCACCGTGTGCAAGCGTGGTCATGGTGTGCACGTGCAGTAAGCCAAAGGCACTCGTTCACAAGGGGGTGTGGCTACAAATGGGAAGAGAATCTCAGCCAGGGGCAGTGAGGTTGATGAGGACATTGGAAGCCTTGGAACCATCCAAAGGCTTCCCTCTATGTGATTGAGAAGTATATGGAGGTGGCCATATTTATTTCCTTTTAAAGAGACTCTGTAACATTAAAAAAAAGCCTCTGGGTAATGCTAACATTGGGAGGGGAAGCCTCAGGGTACCAATGAGGCTTCCCTCTCCCCTGTAGCTTCAAGGTATCCAGTGCTGGCTCTAACAAATCCTTCCCCAATCCTCCCCCCGACAAGCTTGACAAGGCTTAATATATTAACTCGCTGGGATCCAACGCAAGCGCAGTAGCGGCTCTTCATTCGGGCTAGGTGGAAATAGCTGAATCCACTCTGCTGCACAGGCGCAAAAGAACTTGGGCCTGCGCAGTAGAGCGGATCAATTGGGTTTGGCTATTTCCACCTTAACCTGAATGAAGAGCGGCTAGTGCGCCTACGTAAGATTTCAGTAGGTAAATATTTACCTCGTCGTGATTAAGGGGGGTCCCAGCAAAGTGACGGAGGGACAGAGGAGGACGGGGAAGCCTCGTTAGGATCCAGTGCCACCCCCCTCCCGAGGTAAGTACCCCCAGGGGCCCTTTTTTTCCTGAGGGCCCATTCACACTTCAAATAACCAAACGCTAGCAGTTTTGTGCAAATGATTTTACAGCGATTAACCCAGTAAAATTACTGGACACTTCCGCGATTCCAGGGCGATCGCGGTCAGCACTTTATAAGCACTGTACCGTAATCACTACAGAATCGCCTCAAAACTGCTGTAGGTAACGAGCTTGCGATTGGCGCTAATTGCAAAACTCCCTCGATCGCCGCCAATCACGGCAGTGAGAACACTGACATAGAATAACAAAGCACTAGCGCTTTAAAAAGCGCTAGTGCTTTAGCGATTAGTAGGAATAGCCTGCTAATCACTTAGGTATGAATGGGTCCTTACAGATTTTCTTTAAACAATACCAGCTGCCTGGCAGCCCTACTGGTCTGTTTGGCTGCAGTCATGTCTGAATTACACCAGGGGCATTGCTAGGGTCCTAGAAGATCCAGGGCACCCATGAGCAGCAGCCAGAGATAACCTGTGATGCACGCAAAGACAAAAACTGGAGTGAACATGTAGGGAGTGGGCGTGGCCATGGCCAAATGTAGAGGAATTTAGCAGTGGTGTAACCTAAAAATAATGGGCCTGCCCAGCAAAATGTTGGATGGAGCCCCCTATATTAAACAAGCATGCCCCCATTTCACATAAATAGGCAGAGATCCCCCTTAAAATAAAAAAAAGAAATAATATATATATATATATATATATATATATATATATATATATATATATATATATATATATATATATATATATATACACACACACACACACACACACACAAAGTGCTGCAGTATTATTTGATTGAAACAAATCTTATTGAGTGCGCTTAACTCCTGGGTGGCAATCCACAACAAAACTTTGAATATATGAATATTGCGCACATCAGCACATCAAGTTCATAAAAATCCTATATCATTGACCAGTCCACATTAAATATATTTCTGCTTTCAATCACTTTCTTTGGGACAGGCCAATTCCACCACCAGGACACCCGTCAGGGAACAAACTCACTCTTCTGTTGCAACCCCTATTAGATGTGTTGTAAGGTAGCTCTGTTATAACCCGTTTCCTCAGTACATCAGGATTCGGGCTTCCTCTCAATATAGTACTATCCAGTGTGCATTCACCTCAAATGGGAGTAAAAACTCTCATAGTGTGATACCGTTTAAAAAGTTTTAAAATGTATTATTAAAATCCACTCACATTTTGTGCAGTTGTTATTTCACATTGAATTTTGGAATGGGCTCTCCCCCGCTGCCCTTCCGGTGGGCACCGCCGTATTTTCTCCTACGCAGTTTGTCCTAGCGTCTCTCACACACCAACTGCTGCTAACGTTCATCGCCTCCCTGATGAGTCAAGAGGGTGTGACGAAACGGGTCGGGCGGAGCATGGAGGACGAGGAAGCGCTTCATCGTTAGCAGCGGCCGGCATGTGAGAGACGCTAGGACAAACTGCGTAGGAGAAAATACGGCGGTGCCCACCAGAGGGGCAGCGGGGGAGAGCCCGTTTCAAAACACAATGTGAAATAACAACTGCACAAAATGTGAGTGGATTTTAATAATAAATTTTAAAACTCTGTAAACGGTATCACGCTATGAGAGTTTTTACTCCCATTTGAGGTGAATGCACACTGGATAATACTATATTGAGAGGAAGCCCGAATCCTAATGTACTTAGGAAACGAGGTATAACAGAGCAATCTTACATCCCATCTCATAGGGGTTGCAACAGAAGGGTGAGTTTGTTCCCCGACGGGTGTGCTGGTGGTAGAATTGGCCTGTCCCAAAGGAAGTGATTGAAGGTAGAAATATATTTAATGTTGACTGGTCACTGATATAGGATTTTTATGAACTTGATGTGCGCTATATTCATATATTTAAAGAGATCCCCCTTAACAGTTACTAGGTAGAGTCCTCTCACCTGGCTTCTGTGTTGTCCTCGCCTGGCTGGCCTGGGCGCTGTGATCGGCAGGCCTTGGGATAGTGTGAAAGCTGGCTGGACTGGTGATACTGTGCTGGCTGGCAAGGTGATGCTGTGTGGGCAGACTTGCCTGGTGAAGTTGTGCTTGCCAGCTGGCCTGAGAAGCTGTGCAGGCTAGCTGGCCATGATACTGTGTTGGCAGGAGTCGTACTGTCCTGGCTTACGGTGCACAAGCCCTGGATCTTCAGCCCTAGAGTATAGCCTGTCCCCCTTTTCCGCTCCCTCACCTCCTCTAGTCTGGCCACGGAGTCTGGATCCCCGCTCTGTCAGGCAGCAATACTTCTGTTTGCAGATGAGCAGTGACCCCCGCACTGCAGAAGAGCTGTATCCCTGCCTGCTAGCACGTATATAAAGGAACTTTCTTTATATGTGCGCTGGCAAGCAGGGACACAGCTCTCCTGCAGTGCAGTGGCCATCGCTCATCTGCAAACTGAAGAACTGCCGCCTAATAGAGCGGGATCCGGACACCGTGGCCTGTTTAGAGGAGGTGAGGAAGGGAGAGGCCAATATGCCACTCGCTTCATGTCTAGGAACCACAATGGACATCACGTGCCCTGAGGTTCGGGGCACTATGGGCAGGGATCCTGGTCATGTGACCTGGATCTTCAGCCTTAGTGATGCGCCTGAATTACACCAGAAACAAACGCGTCTAGTTAAAAATGGCGCCGGCAAAAAAATGGCGCCCCCTTCTGCCCGATATATGTTTAAAACGATATTTATCGTTTTAAAGGTTAAAATAGTGAAGACCTTTTGAACGAAATTTATCGTTTTAAAACTTTTTTTTTTGTCCTGCCTGAACGATATTTATCGTTTTAACCCTTGCTTTGCTGCCGTTTGGACAATATCTGCCCGCCGGCTTTAATGTTTAATAGCAAAGCCCCCTTAAAAGCTAAAAACACCAAATTTGCAGGGAATGTTAAGAAGAAAATTGTGAACAAGAGGAAAAAATTTTTTTTCCAAAAAGACCTTATAGTTTTTGAGAAAATCGATTTTGAATATTCTTCTTCTGACCGTGGGAAAATTGAACGCCCGCCGACTTTAGCGGTTAATAGCAAAGCCCCTTTAAATGCCAGAAACACCAAATGTGTAGGGAATGTTAAGAAGAATAGTGGGAACACGAAGAAAAAAAAATGTTCAAAAAGACCTTATAGTTTTTGAGAAAATCGATTTTAAATCTTCAAAGAGGAAATGTATCTATTTAAATCGCGTACTGACATTTCCGTGGAAACTTTTTCCGCCGACTTTAGCAGTTAATAGCAAAGTCCCATTAAATCCTAGCAACACCAAATTTGCAGGATATGTTAAAAAGATACTGGGAAAAAATATTTTAAAAAAAATTGAAATTTTTTTTTTTTTTTTTTTTTAATTAAAATTTGTGGGTTATGTTCAGAGTGTGGGAATTTTTTTGAAAAAAAGACGTGGGGTCCCCCCTCCCGAGCCTCTGTAACCCCTTGTCTCCCATGCAGGCTGGAATAGCCAGAATGCGGAGCCCCGGCCGACTGGGTCTTCGCACCCTGAGCTATACCAGCCTGCATGGTCCATGGTATGGGGGCGCTCCGGGGGGGAGGGGCGGCCAAGCCTCCCCCTCCCTCCCCGGAGCCCCTTGTCCAATCCATGGACAAGGGGCTCTTCCCCGCCTCCCTTGCCCCAGGTGGAGGCGGGGCGACGACTCCCGGGGGGGGTTCATGGTGGCATCTGGGAGTCCCCTTTAAGAAGGGGACCCCCAGATGCCCACCCCCCTCCCAGGAGAAATTAGTATAGGGCTACTTTGTACCCCTTACCCATTTCCACAAAGGGTTAAATGAAATAAAAACACAACCACGAGAAAAGTCCTTTAATGTTCTAAATTAACCACAAATACTTACCTGTACCTTTAGGCTGCATTTCCACTTGTGCGGTGCGAATCGCCGCTGTAAAAATTCGCATGCGGGTGTATGCGAATTTTCATACGAAGTCGCATGCGAATTCGCATGGATGACGATGTATGCGAATTTAACCATGGCAGTGCTGGTGTGCTTTTTCCATTGTTTCTATACGAATTCGCATGAAAATTCGCATACCCAAACCGCATGCGAATTTCCTATTAAATGCATTGTATGCGATTCGCATAGCGGTATGCGGTATGCGAATTCTGATGGCTCTGCCATCCGAATTTTTTCTGCACAGAAAAACGCACAGGAATCCTGACAAGTGGAAACAGTCCCATTCACTTGTATTGCTATGCGAATTTGCATGCGAAAAACGCATGCGAATTCGCGATAGTGGAAATGAGCCCTTAAGAAAAAAATCCCACGCCAATCAGGTCCCACGACAGTATCCTCCATCTTGCGATCTTCTGATACATCTTGATTGAAGATCTCCGCCTCCCCGACGCCACACACGGCGCCTCCGCCGCACTGCTCTCAAGAGCGTCAAGAGCGCAGCACGCTCTGAAGAAGCCCCAAGGGAGGGGTGAAATGCATTAGCGATGGCCGCTGCTGGTGTGCGTCCTGGATGATTTGAATGTTTGGGCAGTTCCCACGTGGTGGTTACCCGTTATCCCCTGCTTATTACATCTTATGGCAGCAGAGCACAGTATACAGATAAGTGGAAATAGGCTGTAGCCTGCATACTTATATGAAGTGCTGAGGGAAATGCACATTACATTTCAGCAACCTTCTATGTGAACTGTCTGGAAGGGGCATCACCGCTATCAGCTAACCGGATAAGGATTTGTGTGGCAAGGACTGATGATCACACATACAGTTTGCAATCATGCTGATCGTCACGTGGTGGAGCTGCCCCTAATTGATCAGCAGAGCACAGTATACAGATAAGTGGAAATAGGCTGAAGCCTGCATTCTTATATGAAGTGCTGAGGGAAATGCACATTGCATTTCAGCAACCTTCTATGTGAACTGTCTGGAAGGGGCATCACCGCTATCAGCTAACCGGATAAGGATTTGTGTGGCAAGGACTGATGATCACACATACAGTTTGCAATCATGCTGATCGTCACGTGGTGGAGCTGCCCCTAATTGATCTTTTCATCTACCAGGTCGTATGCTGCTTTTTATCATTATTATGACAAGTAAACCTTATTGGGACATTGCCTCAGCATTACATTGTTTTTGATGCAGAGATGCTGCTAACCATCTCACATGGACTATATGGGCATAATAGAAGATTGCTTGAATTATACATAGGATTTCCTGGATAGGAACTACTATTTTTTGCATATGCAGTTTTTTTCTATCTAAAAGTGCACTTTACTTCAGAAGAAAGCTTTTTTTGATTAGCTAATCTTGATGAATTGTTGATATCAATTACTGCATAATTTATTGCATCTTCGGATTGAAGTCGTATCCCTACATAATCATGAGTGAGTGGGTGATGTGAGTGTGGTTTATCTCTGTTAGATGTATTGGGGCCCCAATTGGATCTTGTCATTTTTAGATTTATGCAATTTATACCCTACATTTATTGGGGGTTTTTTGCTCAAATTTTCAAACAGTGAAGCATATTTTTGTGCAATAAATGGTTCTCTCTTTTGAGTGCAGCTAAACTGGTGTTGGTGTTCTGTATTTTGGGTGGTTTATTATTACCAGTGCTAGCACCTGGGAGGTTTGATACATATTGTTGAGCAATTGTACATATATTTTTTTTCAGTTGCCAACCTTGCCTGTACCCGGTTATTGAATCAGTCTTCTGTCTCTGTACCTTATCTGCTCGTGTGTTGCCGACCTGGCCTGTCTGACCCTTCACCTACACATACTGGGCACTACCTATACTGAGCACTATACTAGCTATAATGGGGCACTATACTAGCTATAATGGGGCACTATACTAGCTATAATGGGGCACTATACTAGCTATAATGGGGCACTATACTAGCTATAACGGGGGACATATACTAGCTATACTGGGGCACTATACTAGCTATACTGGGGCACTATACTAGCTATAATGGGGCACTATACTAGCTATAATGGCTATAATGGGGCACTATACTAGCTATAATGGGGCACTATACTAGCATACTGGGCACGATACTAGCTATGCTGGGCACTATACTAGCTATACTGGGGCACTTTACTAGCTATACTGGGCACTTTACTAGCTATACTGGGCACTATACTAGCTATACTGGGCACTTTACTAGCTATACTGAGCACTACCTATCTATACTGGGCACTATACTAGCTATACTGGGCACTATACTAGCTATACTGGGCACTTTACTAGCTGTACTGGGCACTTTACTAGATGTACTGGGCACATTACCAGCTGTACTGGGCACTATACTGGGCACTATACTAGCTATACTAGGCACTTTACTAGCTATACTGGGCACTTTACTAGCTATACTGGGCACTATACTAGCTATACTGGGCACTATACTAGCTATACTGGGCACTTTACTAGCTGTACTGGGCACTTTACTAGCTGTACTGGGCACTTTACTAGCTGTACTGGGCACTATACTGGGCACTATACTAGCTATACTGGGCACTTTACTAGCTATACTGAGGCACTACCTACCCATACTAGGCACTATGCTAGCTATACCGGGACACACTGGGGGGATCACGCGGCCAGCATTTCTTACCCCGGGCTTATATGAGGGTCAATCATTTTTTCCTGTTTTTTCGGGTAAAAGTTGGGGGGTCAGCTTACATGCGGGTCGGCTTGCTTGCGAGTATATACGGTATCTCTATCTCCACCTCTTAAAGAGATAGTCTCTGCACAGCCAGAGGCCACCTGCTCCTCAGGTGGTCACTGGCTGTAGTAGTATCTGTGTCTCCCACTCCACGGGAGATGGCCTTACAGTTGCACCAAACACTTACACTTCATTAGGTGTCCAGAGGTTAGTCATACTTGTATTATTGGTGATTCTGCAGATCATCCATAATCAGGTATACATCTGTATTGTTGGTGATACTGCAGATCATCAATAATCAGATACTCTCTGTGTGCTGACACCAATCGTTACATTTACAAAATTAGATCTGAGAAGGGCCTATAATTTTATCCCAATCAGGGAAGAAGACGAATGGAAGACGGCATTCTACACTCCCAAGGGGCATTACGAATACTTGGTGATGCCTTTTGGGTTGTGTAACGCTCCTGCAGTCTTTCAGGAGTTTGTTAACGAGATTTTTAGGGAAGTACTGAGTTACTTTGTAATCATATATTTAGATGATATCTTGATATTTTCTAAAAATCTCACTGAACATCGCCAACATGTTAAGTATGTGCTACAAATACTTAGGGAGAATCAATTATTTGCAAAATTAGAAAAATGTGTTTACTAAGTAAAGGAGATTGCCTTTCTTGGATACATTATCTCCACGACAGGGTTGTCTATGGATCCCAAGAAGGTCTCTGCTGTGAGGGATTGGCCACAACCATCTGGGCTTAAAGCACTACAGAGATTCCTGGGATTCGCAAACTATTATAGGAAATTTATCAAGGGTTTCTCTTCTGTGGTAACTCCACTTACTAATTTGACGAAAAAAGGGGCTGATGCCACTCATTGGTCAGAAGAAGCACGTGCAGCATTTTCCTCTCTGAAAGAGGCATTCTGTTCTGCTCCTATATTACGTCATGTAGATGTTGCTTATCCTTTCCTAGTGGAGGTGGATGCCTCGGAGGTTGGAGTTGGAGCAGTGTTGTCTTAGCGTTCAGGACTTCAAAACAAGCTTCATCCCTGTGCTTTTTTTCTAGGAAGTTCTCTCCTGCCCAGAGGAATTATGATGTTGGAAACAGGGAATTGTTGGCCATCAAGCTTGCTTTTGAGGAGTGGCGCCACTGGTTGGAGGGGGCAGAGCATGTAATAACTGTGTACACGAATCATAAAAATGTACAGTACATTGAAAAAGCGAAAAGACTCACCCCCAGACAGGCTAGATGGGCTCTCTTTTTCTCCCGTTTTAATTTTATAATTACATTTACACCAGGGAGTAAGAACGTTAAAGCAGACGCTCTTTCACGTTGTTTCGAGCCTGAAACAGCCCCATCTCCTTCTCCAGAAAATATTCTGTCCAAAGAGATCATCCTGGCAGCCACTGAAATAGTTGAGGATCTTGCTAGCCTTCTAAATCCCTTTCAATTAGAAGTCCCAGAAGGGAAACCGGAAGGAGTTCTGTATGTTCCTTGTCACTTGCGTCCCAAAGTTCTGCAATTGTTTCATGGACATAAGAATGCCGGACATCCTGGCATTACCAGGACCCAAGAGTTGTTATGTAGATCTGTCTGGTGGCCATCATTACAACCTGATTGCAAGGAATTTGTTAAAGCTTGTACCGTCTGTGCTAGGAGCAAACCCTCCCGACAGGCTCCAGCCGGAACTTTACAGTCTTTGCCCTCCCCTCAGGATCCATGGACGCATATTTCCATGGACTTTGTGGGAGAACTTCCGGTTTGTAATGGAAAGACTGTCATATGGGTAGTCAAAGACAGATTCAGTAAGATGGCCCATTTTGTACTTTTGAGTGGTCTCCCTTACTGCTCAAGAATTAGCAGATCTTTTTGTTCAAAATATTTTCAAATTACACGGCATTCCGGAAAATGTCGTCTCGGACAGAGGGGTCCAATTTGTCTCGAGATTCTGGCGGGTCTTCTGTAAGAGGATGGGTATGTCATTGTCTTTTTCGTCGGGTTACCATCCGCAGACCAACGGTCAGACGGAAAGGACCCATCAGTCCTTGGAACAGTTCCTGAGATGTTATGTGGTGGACGCCCAACACCAGTGGGCAGAGTTTCTACCATTTGCAGAGTTCGCACATAACAATCTCAGGAATGAGTCCTCTGGGTATGCGCCTTTTCAAATAGTCAATGGGAAGTTTCCCAAATTTTCTCCCTTGCTGACCTCTCCGTTCCCTGTTCTGGAGGAATGGCAGGAATCTGTAACGATTGGTGTCAGCACACAGAGTGTATCTGATTATTGATGATCTGCAGTATCACCAATAATACAGATGTTATACCTGATTATGTGGTGATCTGCAGAATCACCAATAATACAAGTATAGCTTGACACAGGACACCTAATGTAGTGTGAGTGTTTGGTGCAACAGTAAGAAAGTTTTCTCCCGAGGAGCGGGAGATACAGACACTACTGCAGCCAAGGATTCCCTGAAGAGCAGGGAATTGGACTGCACTGCAGCCAGTGGACACCTGAGGTGCAGGTGGCCGCTGACTGTGTAGACACTAACCTCCTTAAGAGGAGGACATGGAGATTGTACTGCAGCCAGGGATTCCCTGATGGATCGGGAATCAGGCTGTACTGCAGCCAAGGATTCCCTGATGGGCTGGGAATCAGACTGTACTGCAGCCAGTGGACTCCTATGGGTAAAGTCCCCTGACTGAACTGTAAGGAGGTCTTCCTGTGGAGCAGGCAGCCTTTACAGCTAATGGACACCTAGAGAGTTGGTGTCACAAGGAGTACAGTGAGGCTGCTCACCCAAGGGACGAATGACAGCCAGAAGGGTCATACAGGCCAGGTCGGCAACACATGAGCAGATAAAGTACAGAGACAGAAGACTGATACGGTATCCGGGTACAGGCAAGCTTGGCAACGGGTAGACAGATAGGCAAGGTACCGAATCAGTAAGCAGGAGAGTGGTCAGCAAAGCCAGGGATCATAACAGGTAACAGTATAGCACAATCCTAGTCTGAAGTGTGAGGTCCTTGGTCTCAACACCTGGGAACTAGTCTGAAGTATAACAATAGTAACACAACAATCTCCTAGTCTTAGGTGTGAGGTCTCGACACCTGGAAACTAGTCTGAAGTATAACAGTAGTAACACAGTAATCTCCTAGTCTTAGGTGTGAGGTCCTTGGTCTCAACACCTAGGAACTAGTCTGAAGTATAACAGTAGTAACACAGTAATCTCATAGTCTTAGGTGTGAGGTCCTTGGTCTCAACACCTGCGAACTAGTCTGAAGTATAACAGTACAATAACACAATAGAGCCTAAAGCAGAATCTGGCTAAGTGTGAATTCCCAGCTCCAACTGGTTCTAACACACTGTAAGATCTGACTGAGGTCTGAGTGCTCACACGTGAGTATTCGCAACGGCAGACAACCTGCAACTGACAAGCAAGTCCTATATATACTTACAGCGCTCCGCAGCGCCGCCCCAGCCACTCAGCCAATCCAGAGTCCAGCTGGGATCAGCTGATTGGCCTGATCAGCTGATTCTCCTTCTGCTGGCATAAAGGGCCTGTCTCCTGGCGCGCGCGTAGCTCTCCATCTGTGTGCACTAGAAGGACCAGGCGAACCAGAGACAAGTTGCTGCGCGGAAAAGGCCGCCGGCTTGAACGCGGAGACAGCCGCCCTGCCGCTTGCCCGTGCGGCGGTATCTCCGCTATTCATTACAGTGCCCCCCCAGGGGTGGACTCCGGACACTTCCCACCCGGCTTCCCAGGGTGTAAGTCATGAAACTCTTTCTTTAATTGTTCCGCATGCATGCGACAATCCGGTACCCAAGTTCCCTACTCCAGACCATACCCTTTCCAGTGTACCAGATACTGCACAGAATTTTGCACCAAGCGAGAGTCCAGAAACTTCTCGATCTCATACTCAGGTTGGTCATCGACCATCACGGGGGCGGGGGGGGGGGGGGAGGGTAGAGGAATCCACGTGCACTGCCGGCTTCAACAGAGATACATGGAATGATCTCACACCTCTCATGCTGGCTGGGAGATCAATCGCATAAGTGACATTATTAATCTTTCTGGTCACTGGATATGGTCCTATAAATCTAGGTCCCAATTTTGGTGACGGTTGTTTTAAAGTGAACCTAAAGTCAGGCGAAAAAAATGAGATTAACTCACCTGGGGCTTCCCTCAGCCCCCTGCAGACGATCGGTGCCCTCGCAGCTCCGCTCCGATGTCCCAGGACCCGCCGGCGAGCACTTCCGGTTTGGCCGTCACCGGCCGACAGGCATGGGAACGCGAGTGATTGTTCGCGTTCCCAGCCTGTATATCGCCCCCTATGCTGCTATTGCGGCCAGGAGGCCGCAATAGCAGCATAGGGGGCGATATACAGGCTGGGAACGCGAACAATCACTCGCGTTCCCATGCCTGTCGGCCGGTGACGGCCAAACCGGAAGTGCTCGCCGGCGGGTCCTGGGACATCGGAGCGGAGCTGCGAGGGCACCGATCGTCTGCAGGGGGCTTAGGGAAGCCCCAGGTGAGTTAATCTCATTTTTTTCGCCTGACTTTAGGTTCACTTTAAGACCAAATGCCAAGTGGATACCCACACCATGTCCCCTGGAGAAAACTTCCACTCTACAGACCGCCTTTTATCTGCCTGTTTCTTCTGAGTCTGGAAAGCTTTCCCCAAGTTCCTCTTAACCATTTCCCAAATTTCCCTCAATGCTCTCTGCCAATCCTCCAAGGCCGGAAATGGGGTAGATGCCACAGGTAACGGTGCAAACTTGGGTGATCTCCCCGAAACTACCTGAAATGGGGAAAATCCTGAAGAGGAACTCTTCAGATTGTTATGTGCAAATTCCGCAAATGGCAAAAATTTTACCCAATCGGACTGTGCATCTGCCACATAACATCTGAGAAATTGCTCAAGGGACTGGGTAATTCTCTCGGTCTGGCCATTGGTCTGTGGGTGGTAGCCTGATGAAAATGCAAGGTCCATACCCAGCTGATGGCAAAAGGCTTTCCAAAACTTTGACACAAACTGGACTCCCCAATCTGACACCACATTCTCCGGAATGCCATGCAGCCGGAAAACGTGCTGGATGAAGAGATCAGCCAACTCCTGGGCCGAGGGGAGTCCTTTCATTGGAACAAAATGAGTCATCTTACTGAACCTATCTACTACCACCCAAATCACCGTCTTGCCCTCAGACCTGGGGAGTTCTCCTACAAAATCCATGGACAAATGAGTCCATGGTTCACTTGGCACTGGTAAGGGTTGTAATGTACCCACAGGTGCCTGGTGAGAGGGCTTGCTTCTAGCACAAACTGCACATTCCATCACAAACTCCTTACAATCTGTTGCTAGTGTAGGCCACCAAGCACATCTGGCCAACAAATCCTGAGTTCTGGTGGCCCCTGGATGACCTGCATTCTTATGGGAATGGAACAGGTGTAAGAGTTGCAGGCGAAAGGGTAGTGGTACAAACATAACTCCCTCAGGCTTCCCCTCTGGAACATCCTGTTGGTAAGGACTCAGAGTGGCCGCCCAGTCTTTCCAGGTCTCAGTAGCTGCCAGGACTACCTTCTGAGGTAGGATAGTTTCAGGGGTTGAGGGCTGCACTGTCTCGGGCTCGAAACACCTAGATAAGGCGTCAGCTTTGACGTTTTTACTACCTGGTGTATACGTAATAACAAATCTGAATCTTGAAAAGAACAAAGACCACCGGGCCTGGCGAGGACTAAGTCTTTTGGCGCCCTCTATGTACTCCAAGTTCTTATGATCCGTATAAACTGTGATAGTATGCTCTGCCCCTTCCAGCCAATGTCGCCACTCTTCGAAAGCTAGTTTAAAGGGCAAAAGGTCTCGATTGCCAATATCGTAGTTTTTCTCTGCAGGTGAGAACCTACAGGAAAAGTAGGCGCACGGGTGAAGTTTGCCCTGCAAACCAGAGCGTTGAGACAATACAGCCCCCACCCCAACCTCCGAGGCATCGACCTCCACTATAAAGGGGAAGGTGACATCCACATGTCTCAAAATGAGTGCAGAACAGAACAGTTTTTTCAGAGTAGAAACAGCAGAATGTGCCTCTGCTGACCAGTGGTAAGTATCAGCCCCCTTCTTAGTGAGACTGGTGAGGGGTGAAACTACCGAAGAGTACCCCTTAATGAATCTCCTGTAGTAATTGGCAAAACCCAAGAATCTTTGGAGTGCCTTCAAACCTACAGGCTGAGGCCACTCCAAAACAGCAGAGAACTTTTCTGGATCCATGGAGAGGCCAGACGTAGAGATAATATACCCCATTTTTCCAACTTAGCATAAAGTGAATTCTGTCTTAATTTCTTTAACACGAATTTGACATGCTTACGATGTTTCAACAGATTGGGAGAAAAGATCAGTATGTCGTCTAGATACACTAAGACTAATTTCCCCAGCACCTCCCTAAATACCTCATTTATCAACTCCTGGAAGACGGCAGGAGCTTTACGCAACCCGAAGGGCATAACCAAATACTCGTAGTGCCCGTCGGGTGTGTTGAAGGCTGTCTTCCATTCGTCACCATCTCTAATTCGTACCAGGTTGTATGCGCCTCTTAAATCCAGTTTAGAGAAGATCTGGGCATTGGTCACCTGAGCGAACAAATCGTCAATCAAGGGCAATGGATAACGATTTTTCACTGTAATCTTAATCTTATTTAAACCTCGGTAGTCAATGCAGGGGCGGAGGCCTCCATCCTTTTTCTGTACGAAAGAGAATCCTGCCCCAGCTGGTGAGCGACAAGGGCGATAAAACCCTTGGCCAAATTCTCTTTGATGTACTCCTGCATTGCCACTCTTTCAGGTCCTGATAGATTATAAAGGTGACCCCTTGGAGGCATACAACCAGATCTTAAATCAATGGGACAATCGAAAGTACGGTGAGGTGGGAGTTTATCTGCAGATTTAGGACAGAACACATAAGCAAATTCTGCGTACTGTACTGGCACACCTTTAACCTGAATCTTGGTGGCACCCATGGTTACCTTCTCCAAACAGTGATGATGACAAGGGGCCGACCAGCTCTTTAGCTGACCTGAAGCCCAGTCAATCTGAGGGGAGTGAAGTTGTAACCATGGTATACCAAGAATAATGGTGGAGGTTGTCATATGCAGGACCAGAAATTGTAAACTCTCTTTGTGTAGCACCCCGACATTACACACCAACACAGGGGTCTAAAAAAGAGGTTGTCTACTTTGCAAAGGAGAGTCATCTACTGCAGTGACCAAAATCTGTTGGTCTAAAGGGAGCAAGGGGATCCCCATTTTTTTTGCAAAATCATAATCTATAAAGTTAGCCGCAGAACCAGAGTCTATAAAGGCTTCGGTGGAGACAGTCTGACCCTCCCATGTGATAGAACAGGGAAGGAGCAGACGATTATCGTTTAGAGGTAATGACTGCTCGTCTAGGGTATTACCTCTGACTACACCTTCCCGACTTTTTAGGACAATTCTGAACCTTGTGACCCTCCTCTGCATAGTATAAACAGAGTCTTTCTGTTTTCCTGCGATTCTTTTCCACCTGCCTCAATCTAGAGTGTCCAATTTGCATTGGCTCAGGTGGAGGCGACACAGGTGGAGAGGAGGCGTAGGAGACATATCTTACAGCATTTCTACTCCGGGTCTGTTTTTGATAGCGTAAACGGCGATCAACCCGTACTGCCAAAGAGATTGCCTCGTCAATGGACTTGGGTTCAGGATGTCCTAACAATAAATCAGAAACTGCATCTGATAAACCTGACAAAAAACAGTCTAACAGTGCATATGTTCCCCACCTAGCTGACACAGCCCACTTCCTGAATTCTGCTGCGTAAACCTCTACCGGATCTCGACCCTGACGCAGAGTCTTAAGCTTCCGCTCAGCGGTGGAAGCAATATCCGGATCATCATATATAATGGCCATAGCCTTAAAATATTTCTGAACTGATGACAAAGCCTCATGCTCTGCATGAAGGCTATATGCCCATGTTTGTGAGTCCCCTGATAAAAGGGTCTTAATAAAAGTACCGTATTTTTCGCCGTATAAGACGCACTTTTTCTTCCCCAAAATTGTTGGGGAAAAGTGGGTGCGTCTTATGCGGCGAAGGTACAGATTTTGGAATGCAGAGGTGCGCAGGGAAGCGGTATATACGTTACCTGCTCCTGCCGCCGCGCTCCTGGCTCCAGTCCTGCTTCGCGATCCTCTTCTGCCGTCCACCGATGCCTGCTGCTACAGCCGCCGCGCTCCTGGCTCCAGTCCTGCTTCGGGATCCTCTTCTCCCATCTACCGCTGTTGCAGCCGCCGAACATCGCTGGCCGGTGAGTCCTAATTAGCCGCGCGATGATTACGCAATCAGCACACGTGCGCCGGGGTCACGCATGCATGACCCCGGCGCACGTGTGCTGATTGCGTAATCATCGCGCGGCTAATTAGGACTCACCGGCCAGCGATGTTCGGCGGCTGCAACAGCGGTAGATGGGAGAAGAGGATCCCGAAGCAGGACCGGAGCCAGGAGCGCGGCGGCTGTAGCAGCAGGCATCGGTGGATGGCAGAAGAGGAACCCGAAGCAGGACTGGAGCCAGGAGCGCGGCGGCAGGAGCAGGTAACGTATATACTGTAATTACGCTGCTGGCACAGGGGGATATGGACAGGGGGACATGGCCAGCACAGCGGGACACGGACGGCACGGGGACACTGACAGGGGGACATGGCTGGCAGGAGGACACTAACAGGGGGACATGGCTGGCACAGGGACACTGACAGGGGGGCATGGCTGGCACAGGGACACTGACAGGGGGGCATGGCTGGCACAGGCACACTGACAGGGGGACATGGCTGGCACAGGGGGACACTGACAGGGGGACATGCCTGGCACAGGGACACTGACGGGGACATGGCTGCCACAGGGGGACATAGCTGCCACAGAAGGGCATGGTTGGCACAGGAGGACATGACAGGCACAGGGGGAAACAGCAGGCACAGGGGGACACAGGAACAGCCAATACCTACACTGACCACATAGGGGAACACAGGCAGGCAACATGGGAATAGGCAATCATTACACTGTCCCCTTATGTGGTCAGTGTAATAGTATGTAGAGTAACTGGGGGGTGAAAAGTCCATAAGACGCCCCTGCATCATAGACGCATCAAGGTTTAGTTTTTTCTTTTTTTTCCTGATTTTTGCCTTCTAAATCTGGGTGCGTCTTATATGCCGGAGCGTCTTATACGGCGAAAAATACGGTAATTCTCTGCGTTTCAGTTCCCGACAAATTAGGTCTTAACTCAAAATAAGACAGCACTCGATTTGTAAAGTTCTGAAAGTCAGATCTATGTCCAGAAAACTTTTCAGGTACAGACATTCGAAGGTCTGTAACTGGAGGGGATCGCACTGCATTCACAGCCATTTGGAGGACCTGTATTGACCCAGACAAAGCGGTGATCTGAGTCTGTTGGCCATCAAGCACCCTGATGAAATTTTCCACCGAGGTGGCTAGTCCGTCAATTCGGCTGTGGAGTGCGTCCATATTGTTTTTGGTCTGCCGTTCTGTAACGATTGGTGTCAGCACACAGAGTGTATCTGATTATTGATGATCTGCAGTATCACCAATAATACAGATGTTATACCTGATTATGTGGTGATCTGCAGAATCACCAATAATACAAGTATAGCTTGACACAGGACACCTAAAGTAGTGTGAGTGTTTGGTGCAACAGTAAGAAAGGTTATCTCCCGAGGAGCGGGAGATACAGACACTACTGCAGCCAAGGATTCCCTAAAGAGCAGGGAATTGGACTGCACTGTAGCCAGTGGACACCTGAGGTGCAGGTGGCCTCTAACTGTGTAGACACTAACCTCCTTAAAAGGAGGAGATGGAGATTGTACTGCAGCCAGGGATTCCCTGATGGATCGGGAATCAGGCTGTACTGCAGCCAAGGATTCCCTGATGGGCTGGGAATCAGACTGTACTGCAGCCAGTGGACTCCTATGGGTAACGTCCCCTGACTGAACTGTAAGGAGGTCTTCCTGTGGGGCAGGCAGCCTTTACAGCTAATGGACACCTAGAGAGTTGGTGTCACAAGGAGTACAGTGAGGCTGCTCACCCAAGGGACGAGTGACAGCCAGAAGGGTCATACAGGCCAGGTTGGCAACACACGAGCAGATAAAGTACAGAGACAGAAGACTGATACGGTATCCGGGTACAGGCAAGGTTGGCAACGGGTAGACAGATAGGCAAGGTACCGAATCAGTAAGCAGGAGAGTGGTCTGCAAAGCCAGGGATCATAACAGGTAACAGTATAGCACAATCCTAGTCTGAGGTGTGAGGTCCTTGGTCTCAACACCTGGGAACTAGTCTGAAGTATAACAATAGTAACACAACAATCTCCTAGTCTTAGGTGTGAGGTCCTTGGTCTCGACACCTGGGAACTAGTCTGAAATATAACAGTAGTAACACAGTAATCTCCTAGCCCTAGGTGTGAGGTCCTTGGTCTCAACACCTGGGAACTAGTCTGAAGTATAACAGTAGTAACACAGTAATCTCCTAGTCTTAGGTGTGAGGTCCTTGGTCTCAACACCTGGGAACTAGTCTGAAGTATAACAGTAGTAACACAGCAATCCCCTAATCTTAGGTGTGAGGTCCTTGGTCTCAACACCTGGGAACTAGTCTGAAGTATAACAGTACAATAACACAATAGAACCTAAAGTGGAATCTGGCTAAGTGTGAATTTCCAGCTCCAACTGGTTCTAACACACTGTAAGATCTGACTGAGTATTCGCAACGGCAGACAACCTGCAACTGACAAGCAAGTCCTATATATACTTACAGTGCTCCGCAGCGCCGCCCCAGCCACTCAGCCAATCCAGAGTCCAGCTGGGATCAGCTGATCGGCCTGATCAGCTGATTCCCCTTCTGCTGGCATAAAGGTCCTGTCGCCTGGCGCGCGCGCCCGTAGCTCTCCATCTGTGTGCACTAGAAGGACCAGGCGAACCAGAGACATGTTGCTGCGCGGCAGAGGTCACCGGCTTGAACGCGGAGACAGCCGCCCTGCCGCTTGCCCGCGCGGCGGTATCTCCGCTATTCATTACAGAATCTTTTAAAAGGATTTGGGCTAATGTCAGAGAAAATTTGAAAAAGGCTTTTTGCATAAAGAAGAGGCAGGCAGATAAGAGACGATCTGCGGAGTGGAAGTTTAAACCAGGAGACAGAGTTTGGATATCAACTCGTCATATAGCTCTGAGACAGCCGTCCGCAAAACTGGGTCCCAGGTATATTGGACCATATCCAATTTCCGAAAAGGGTTAATCGTGTTACTTACAAAGTCAGTTTACCTCATTCTCTAAAGGTGGGGAGAGCCTTTCATGTGTCGCTCTTGAAACCGGCTGTTCAGGTGGATTCCTCCTCTCCTCACCCTGTCATGATTGATGGTGAACCTGAGTGGGAGGTTGAGGAGATTTTGGACTCCAGACGAGTTCGTGGCTCACTGCAGTATTTGGTGCATTGGAGAGGGTACAGGCTTGAGGAAAGATCCTGGGTTGCAACAGGTGATTTACATGCAGATGATATTAGGAAACGGTTCCATGAGCTTCACCCTGACAGGCCAGGTGGGACATGTCCAGAGTCCACGCCTAGAGGGAGGGGTATTGTAATGAAAATTCCACGATGGCGGATGGATTGCGGAAAAATGGTTGCATCCATTCCGGCAGGCGGACCTTCCAGTGCGGAATGCGGAAATTTGTCCGCATCCGCCGCGCAAGATCGTCTGGGCGCACCGCGCCAAACTCACCGGCGTGCTGCTCATCAGGGCTCTGCCATCTTGCCTCTAGGGGGTGCGCGCGCACACCAGGCACACCTTTATACCCCTAGAAAGCGTGTCAGCTGACCTGGAGGTCAGCTGACGTTTTTAGCCTGCTCTGATTGGTTGCTGCTTGGGGTGGAGACTTCTCTCCCAGGCAGTATTTAAGGAAGTGCTTTTCAGTCATACTTCGTCTGTGTTTGCGATACCCTGTGTCAGCACTCAGACCTAGTCAGTTCCCGTGTGATAATCCGGCAGGACCCCGGCTCTTGTCACACCTAGCTAGTCTTGCATTTGATATTGCGTTATATATTGGTTTATCGCCAATATATACGCATATTGAACCGTATTGATTTATTGTGTACGACTCTGTGCCTGTCTTGACTATTCTCCAGTTTTCTGATTCTGTACTTCACCAGCCTGTACCGTTATCGACTATTGGCTTGGTTTCTGACTATTCTCTTGTCTCATGTTTCTGTACTGTTGCCGCCTGATCTGTTCCCGAACCTCTATTTGTCTGACCTTTCTCCCTTCAGTGGAACGTCTCCCACTGTAGGGTCTCTATCTGAGGCTTGCCTCTCTGAGACGTCCGCCCCTAGCAGACCGTTACTGCTAGAGGCTGAGACTCCTCCACTGCTTCCCTTGGATGATCTCACACACGGGGTTCCCATTCAGAGGTAACCACACCTCTGAGGAATTACTGTGTGGTGGACATTTCCACAAACTTGTGAATTTACACTGTATTGTATCTTGCTACATTTGTTTCGTGTGTCTACTACCTTTTGATCAGCTTGTATTTTTGGCAATTCCGCAGATTGCTATATAATCGGGCCAATCCTTGTATTATTAGTGATTCTGCGGATCCCTAATAATCAAGACTCGGAGTGTGACACTGATCTTTGACAGATCATTACAGAAAGTCTGTTGGAGGGGGCGCAGCAGAAGGGGGCAAGGCTCAGTTGCACCCGGGCAGAAGCCAGAAAGCATTGCTCTGGCTTCTTCTGACGCTCGCTGTGACTGTTGCTTGATTAACTGTCGAGGATTGAGCAAGTTGACATGGGGAGCAAAATGAGGGGCAAGCTTAGCCACACCCAGGCTCTGGCTTCTCCTAACTCACACTGTCATTTGATTTATTTGTCTTGAGGTATCATAATAATTTAGTTGGTTTGAGTAGGAGGACGGAGGGAGACAAGTCAAGGGATCTGGGTTCTGGCTGGGGGGGGGGGGGGGTACAGTTAGGCAAGAATAAGGGGGCCCTCTCTCAAACATAGCAGATTTTAATATTATGCGATGACCAGATGTCCCGGTTTACCCAGGACAGGTGCCAGAATTGGGGTCCTCGTCCCAGGCAAAAATTTGTCACAGACAATGCACTGGGTTGGCCACCCGATGACAGGCTCTGTGGGGCAATCCTGCTCGCTCAGGCTGCCTCTGTCCCATCTGCAAATCGGCTCACCAGATCTGAGCAAGTAAGTGCAAGCAGACTCTCCTTTGTGCTCAGGGCCGCAGACGGTGGCTTCCTGCACAGTGGGCAGTGGCCGCATCATTTTGGCCACTGAGCCCACTGTCAATTAAGCTTTCCAGCCATTGTGGGGTGATAGAATTCCAGAGAAGAGAAGGATGCTGGGCCATGCTGCATGAGAACTGGTATGCGGCAGCCAGTCTTTCCATCCCTAGTAGCACCCAGTGGGGGAAAGGTTTAATGCATTTATATTGGAGGTAATGCTTGCCTCATTTCACGTTTGCTGTATTTAATGTGTGGGTGGTAATGTTTGCTGCGTTTCATACGTGGTAGGTAACGTTCGCTGCATTTTTTTGTTTCATAATTTTTTATTAAGTTATTCAATAGTAAGTAACATTTGTAATGCCTGGCAGATCTCCTGTTTTCCTTCAGCCACTATACCCCAATCTAGTGCTGTAGCTCTGAGCTCAGTCCACGGTCTTCACCTATAGACAAGCCCCCACTTGAACAGGACACTGAATATGTCTCCTGACTTTGGTTGCCCCCAGATCTTAACATGCAAGGTATAACGGCTGAGGCCGAGAAAACCAGGGTACCACCAGAGCAAGCAAGACTATGCAGCTGGGTGATATCAGATAATAGAGCAGAATGCTCTTGTGGAGGAGATTACACAGATCACACCAGAGCGACTGCAGCTCTGAGGTTCCGATAGCCACCACAATAAACATGCACAATAAGGGAAAGAGGCGCCCTGATTTGAATAAAAGATTTTAAAACCTGTTTAAAAACGAAAAAGAAAAATGAGGTATCTTACCTCAATGACGAAATCTCTGTAAACTTACAAAAGATTTTTATTTGAGCACAGGCAACGCGTTTCGCGGGTCTGAGCCCGCTTCCTCAGGCCAATACAGTGCCTAGAACAGCAGGAAGAGTTCCTCAATATACATACATATACATATTTCATAAAAATTATAAAAATAATAATGGTCAGTGTACATATATAAATGAATAAATAGCACAACATGATTTAATTTGGCAGATTTATCCATGCTCTAATAGTTGATTCCATGCTGTGCATATGCAAACGCATATTTATGCGCACGCACACACACATCAAAGAGAACACACTACTGTGTCTCATATCTAAGGGCAAACTTGATGGTTTAGTCCAGTGGTGCTCAACCTTTTTTGGCCCGAGGGCCAAACTTCAAATCAAGAAAAATCTCGAGGGCCAGAACACATGCATACAAAATTTTGATGTAAAACGTTTAACGTTTTTCTAGTAACAGTTAACATGGTGTTGGAAATGGAAAGAAAACGACAATATAAGAATTGTTGTACTCACCATTTGATGCACATTTTCTTAATGAGAAGTTTGTGGCTGTTTGGGTGTATGCACAGGGCAGATTAATGCAGCAATGGTATCAGAGTCCAGTACGGTTCCTGGGTGTATGCACAAGGCAGCTTAATGCAGCAATGGTATCAGAGTGGCCTGTAGTGTGCAGGCTGAGGAGGCTGTCAGCTCTGCTGAGGAGGAACAGAGGCCTAATTACCCACTCGTGGCCTGTAGTGTGCTGGCTGAGGAGGCTGTCAGCTCTGTGTGCTGGCTGAGGAGGCTGTCAGCTCTGTGTGGGGCTGAGGGGGCTGTCGGCTCTGTGTGGGGCTGAGGGGATGTCGGCTCTGTGTGGGGCTGAGGGGGCTGTCGGCTCTGTGTGGGGCTGAGGGGGCTGTCGGCTCTGTGTGGGGCTGAGGGGGCTGTCAGCTCTGTGTGGGGCTGAGGGGATGTCGGCTCTGTGTGGGGCTGAGGGGGCTGTCGGCTCTGTGTGGGGCTGAGGGGGCTGTCGGCTCTGTGTGGGGCTGAGGGGGCTGTCGGCTCTGTGTGGGGCTGAGGGGGCTGTCGGCTCTGTGTGGGGCTGAGGGGGCTGTCGGCTCTGTGTGGGGCTGAGGGGGCTGTCGGCTCTGTGTGGGGCTGAGGAGGCTGTAAGCTCTGTGTGGGGCTGAGGAGGCTGTAAGCTCTGTGTGGGGCTGAGGAGGCTGTAAGCTCTGTGTGGGGCTGAGGAGGCTGTCACAGCTCTGTGTGGGGCTGAGGAGGCTGTAAGCTCTGTGTGGGGCTGAGGAGGCTGTAAGCTCTGTGTGGGGCTGAGGAGGCTGTAAGCTCTGTGTGGGGCTGAGGAGGCTGTCACAGCGTGTGCCCCGTCTGCCCGCGGTGTCCTGCGGAGGAGGAGAGGATCGGGTGGTATTGCGTAGTATGGCACTCGGCGGGACGCGCATACACCAGCGTGTGCTCCGTATTCAGCCCCGGGTAGCGCTGGGATAGTTAGAAAGTCTCGCTCATTGGTTACTGCAGGAACCTTCCTCCAATAGGAATTAGGCTGATTCCTATTGGAGGAATGTTCCTGCAGTAACCAATGAGCGAGGCTTTCTGACTATCCCAGCGCTACCCGGGGCTGAATACAAGCACACGCTGGTGTATGCGCGACCCACCGAGTGCCATACTACGCAATATCACCCGATCCTCTCCCTCTCCGCAGGCAGACACCACGCGGGCCACAGAAACTGGCTTCGCGGGCCACAAATGGCCCACGGGCCGTAGGTTGGGCACGGTTGGTTTAGTCTAAGCTCCATTTGCCATAATGCACAATACCATTATTATTATGCATCTTCTAGATGAACGATAAATATATAATATATATAAATATATATATGGAAAAAATAAATTATATCAGAATCAGAATCAGAATCATTTTATTTATCGCCAAGCACGACTTGGTCGTGCCCGGAATTGGGCTTGGCACAAGCAGGTACAGAAAAAAGGACAGGCAACAGAGATAACAAGTAGCATACATCAAACATAATGTGGTACAGTGGTGGTACACAACAGAGAAAAACCTTGTAGTACAGTGGTGATACACAACAGAGTAGTACAGTGGTGATACACAGCAGCGAAAAACCTTGTTCGCAGTAAATATGTAGATCTGCTGTGCAGACATGCTTAAGGGACGGTTCTGGTTAGTTGAGGGAGAACGGTTCTGGCTAGTTGAAGACTAGACTGATGGGAGGACGGTGCGGTGGTGGAGGGGGGTGGGAGTGAGTCTAGAGAGTTCAGTGATTTGACCGCTGAGGGGAAGAAACTGTTCCTGTGTCTTGAGGTCCTGGTGTAGATGGACCGATACCTCTGGCCCGAACGGAGCCGACTGAAGAAGCGAGAGCCTGGGTGTGAGGGATCGTTAGCGATCCGTAAAGCTCTGGAGCACAGTCTGGTATTGTAGAGGAGGTCCAGCGGGGGGAGAGGTTTTCCAATGATTCTCTCCGCCGATTTGATGACCCTCTGTAGCTTGTGTCTATCACTGGCAGAGGAGCCAGCGTACCAGACCAATATAGAAGAGCACAGGACAGACTCAATTGTGGCTGAGTAGAAGCTTGTCAGAAGTTTCCGGTCCATACCAAACTTCCTCAGTTGGCGGAGGAAGAATAGTCTCTGCTGGGCTTTCCTCTGGATGGAGGTAGTGTTGGCCTTCCACCTCAGGTCGTTGGAGATGGTTGTGCCCAGGAGACGAGTGCAGGGGACTTGTGCAACTTCCGTGCCTTCAATATGGATTGGGGGTGGGATGGGGGCGCGCTTCCTAAAGTCTATGATCAGCTCAACAGTTTTTGCAGTGTTGAGCACCAACCCATTCACCCTACACCAGTTGCAGATACTTTCGACCTGGTGACGGTAAGCCTCCTCATCGTTGTTGGAGATGAGTCCAACAATGGTGGTGTCATCCGCAAATTTGATAACTTTGACGGAGCTTTCAGTGGATTCGCAGTTGTTTGTATACAGAGAGAACAGGATCGGTGACAGGACGCAGCCTTGTGGAGCCCCTGTGTTGGTGGTTCTTGGTTGAGAGAGGATGGCACCCAGCTTGACGACCTGGGATCTGTTTGTGAGGAAGTCAGTGATCCACAGGCGCAGGGAGGGGTGGACAT
This sequence comes from Hyperolius riggenbachi, assembly GCF_040937935.1. Classification (NCBI taxonomy): domain Eukaryota; kingdom Metazoa; phylum Chordata; class Amphibia; order Anura; family Hyperoliidae; genus Hyperolius; species Hyperolius riggenbachi. The sequence goes on along the minus strand of NC_090649.1, from coordinate 350,763,770 downwards.
TGAGCGCAGCAAGGTTCTCCTGAAGTATTTTAGGGCTGATGGTGTTAAACGCCGAGCTAAAGTCAAGGAGGAGGATCCTGGCGTATGAGTTCGCTCTGTCCAGGTGCTCGTAGACTGACTCCAGGCAGATGTTGATGGCATCGTCGGTGGACCTGTTCGCTCTGTATGCAAACTGGTGTGGGTCTAGCAGGGGCTCTGTTGAGACTTTTAGCAGGGGCATGACCATGCTCTCAAAAGTTTTCATAATGACGGATGTGAGAGCCACAGGTCTGAAGTTGTTGAGGTCGGTGACTCCCTGCTTCTTGGGTACAGGGATGATGGTCGACCTCTTGAAGCAAGCAGGAACTTTGCCTTCCTGGAGGGATCTGGTAAAGATGGCAGACAGAATAGGAGCTAGCTGTTGTGCACCGGTTTTCAGGCATGCTGGTGACACACCATCTGGGCCTGAGGCTTTCCTAGTGTTTAGCCTTGACAGGTGCCTCAGGATGTCTTCCTCGTTCACGGTCAGAGACGGTGAGTTTGGGCATGGAGCAGGCGGGGTGGAGGAAGGAGCAGGTGGCTCCGGGAGCCCTGCACATGCTGCTTGGTTCTCGAATCTGCAGTAGAATTCACTGAGGTTCTCAACAAGCTCAGTGCTGGGATTTGCATGTTGAGGGGGGGGCTTATAGTTGGTGGCAGCCCTGAGTCCTTTCCATACAGCTCGGGAGTCGTTTGAGGAGAGTTTCTGTTTCAGCTTTTCCCCATAGCTCTTTTTGGCATCTCTCAGTTCCTTGTTCAGGTTGTTTTTTGCCTCCCTGTAGTGCTCCTGGTTACCAGTCCTGTGTGCAGCTTCCTTGCAATACCGCAGGTGTCGTAGTTTTTTGGTGAACCATGGTTTGTCATTTGGATAAAGTTTAAAAGTTTTTGTTGGTATACACTGGTCCTCACAGAAGCTAATATATGATGACACGTTGTCCGCCCACTCATCTAGGTTTGGTGATTCCAGGGCCTCCCAGTCCGTGCAGTCGAAGCAGGCTTGAAGTTGTAGCTTAGCCTCACTTGACCATACTTTGGTGGACTTCAGGACTGGTTTTGCAGTTTCCAGGCGCCTCTTGTAGGTTGGTATCAGGTGGATGAGGCAGTGATCGGATGAGCCTATACAGAACAAGAAAAAAAAAAAGGGGGGGGGGTCTCAATTGATGATAATGTATACATCATCAATTAAAAAGAACTAGGAACATAGTGGATAGTATTCTAAAATTAGCCATGCGCCCATAGGAATGATATAATATAAAACATGTTTCTAGAATACTATGGGCGCATTTTTTTTTTCTTGTTCTGTATATAATTTATTTTTTCCATATATATATATATTTATATATATTATATATTTATCGTTCATCTAGAAGGTGCATAATAATAATGGTATTGTGCATTATGGCAAATGGAGCTTAGACTAAACCATCAAGTTTGCCCTTAGATATGAGACACAGTAGTGTGTTCTCTTTGATGTGTGTGTAAATATGCGTTTGCATATGCACAGCATGGAATCAACTATTAGGGCATGGATAAATCTGCCAAATTAAATCATGTTATGCTATTTATTCATTTATATATGTACTCTGACCGCTATTATTTTTATAATTTTTATGAATATGTATATGTATGTATATTGAGGAACTCTTCCTGCTGCTCTAGGCACTGTATTGGCCTGAGGAAGCGGGCTCAGACCCGCGAAACACGTTGCCTGTGCTCAAATAAAAATCTTTTGTAAGTTTACAGAGATTTCGTCATTGAGGTAAGATACCTCATTTTTCTTTTTCGTTTTTAAACTGGTTTTAAAAGCTTTTATTCAAATCAGGGCGCCTCTTTCCCTTATTGTGCATAGTTATACCCCCGTACATGTTTGTCCGAGGGGTGGTGACAGAACACCCGTTGTTTTACCTCGGTTAATGTTTTGTCCATCCTTTTTCGTCTAAGAGAGCGACTGCAACCAGGTCCGTCCAGGACCACCCCGAGTGGAGTCGGGTTTATGGTCTCCATATGGTCTCCATCTGCTTCCTGTGGTCTGCACTATCGGGCTCCCTTTTTTGTCTCCTGTATTTTTTTCCATAGGGTGCCAAGACACCCCAACCACGATACCACAATAAACAAGACACAATGGTTGCTCAGTGCGACCGCAGCACTGATCGTCTGATGTCCACCACACTGAGTAACAAGGACTGACTACAGACAGACAGATGGAATGCTTGCCAATCTAATTGCTGCCTCAGCGATAGCAGTGGCTGTATAGTGTAATGGTTAAGGGCTCTGCCTCTGACACAGGAGACCTGGGTTCAAATATCGGCTCTGCCTGTTCAGTAAGCCAGCACCTATTCAGTAAGGAGTTTCTTGGGCAAGTCTCCTTAACACTGCTACTGCCTACTGAGTGCGCTCTAGTGGCTGCCTCGCAAGCGCTTTGAGTCAGACAAGAGAAAGGCGCTATACAAATACTGCCAGGGCCGGATTTGTGGGAAGGCCTTATAGGCACGTGCCTAGGGCGGAGCCAAGGAAGGGGAGAGTTGACAAGCAGTCAACCTGCCAACCAATGTCCAAACAGCTGCGGACACCATTCCTCACAAAAATGCAGTGCCGTGTTTGTCTGCAGCCGCCCCTGCTTTGCTCTCCACACAGAAACATGTTTGTGTAAGTGCAGCAGCAGCTATAGACAGGAACAGGACGGCCCAACAGCTTTACTAATTTAAGGATGACAGAAGCAGTGGCTGTATCACTGCAACACTGCCGGGCACCTGCTGTAATTGTGTAAAAGGCTGTTCCGCCCCCACTTCCTCCCCCTGCTTTTGTGCCCGGGCCATGTAGCTCGCAACAGGAGTTCTGTGTTCAGCAGACAGGAGTGTCAGTAGTCTATAGCCATCTTTACCATTGCAAACATGCTACAGTTCGCCTCAGTCTGCTCCCTCCACAGTCAGTCACACACATTGATCATAATCATTGTGCCCCGATCTGCAGCCGCATCGCCCTGCACCCTCCTGTGTGCCTGTGTGAAAAGTGCAGGGATCAGTAGCGGGCAAAAGCTTTTTCACTGCAGGTCATGCTGAAGGACGGCAACGTGGCTGTCCCTGTGTGCAGTGCACGAGTTTCACTTGTGCAGTCAAGTGGAAACAGACAGTGTGGAGGAGAAGATGGATCTTCAGGAGAAGCAGCTCACAGTCAAATAGAATGCTGCATGCTGCTATGAGAGAGAGCCAGCCGCAGCCAGGAAAATAAACAGCTAGCTCTAGCTGGAAGGGAAAGGAGAGGGACTTGGAGACGAGATTCAGATGGGAGGAGGAGAGGTGAAGACAAGAGGAGAGAGAAGCGTCATAAACTTGCGTCCCAGGCTGATGTGTATGCCCTGTGTGTGCTGTCACAACTGTGTGTGTGTTGTCACTACTGTGTGTGTGTTGTCACTCCTGCCCTGTTGCCCTGTATGTATTGTCACTCCTGTCCTCTCAGTGTGTTGTCAGTCCTGTCCTGTGTGTGTTGTTACTCCTGTCCTGTGTGTTGTCACCAGGGCCGGATTTCTGGGAAGGCCACCAAGGTCAAGGTTTAGAGCGATAAAAATCAGCAGGGCGCTGGACTTTGAGAGATAAGAGGTCACATGTCAAAGTAAATAATCTCCCCTGCTTTTCTCTGGTCTGCCAGATCCAGAGATCAATGCATCTCTCTCAATTGTGTAGAGTGTGTTTGAGGACAGTCAGTATGTGTTATCACCTGAGGATTATGTCGTATGATGATGGTGGGGACATACAAGCTGCTGTGAGAAGTGCCAGCCTGGGTTTAATAGCAGAACTGTTGAGTTCTGTAAGATTTTTTCATGCACAAATTCAGAATCACAAACAGGAATCTTCTCCCTCTGCGCTGTCAGATTTATTACTGGTCTGGTCAGCTCTTAAGGCCCATACACACGGGCTACAACTGTTTCTGGAAACACATGGCGCGCGCATGTTGCGGCAACAGGTCCTCCATGTGTATGAGGCGCGCGCAAGCAACTGTTGCTAATCAGAGCTGTCTCCAGGCGATTGACTTGTTCAATCCCCGGCAACAGCTCTTGCAGCAACCGTCCCTAGTCTCAAGTCAGTGCGGTCGTGTGTATGCTAGTCTCTAGCAACTCTTGTGAGTCCGACAGTTCATTGAACCTGCGACAGAAGTTGCTGAGCAACAGTTTCCGCTTTGTTGCAGACAGGTTGTTGCCGCGTGTATACAATCGTTGCTTGTATACAACTGTCGTTGCTGGACACTTTCAACTGTTGCTTGTCTCCATGCAACTGCAGACATCCGTGCCTCATGTGTATGTAGCTTTAAAGACCTGTGACCTGTTAAATTTACGGTTTGTTTGTTTTTCCTAGGGAATGACCACAGCATTCTCTGTGCTACAGTTTAACTCTTTCCTGACTCATGTTAGAAGAGCATTGCACTTTGCTAGCTAGCTATCAGTGAAACAGGATGGCAATTATATTACATTTATTTATATTTGCAAAACAAACTATGGCCTCGATTCATAAACAGCAGTGCGATAAAAAAAATCTTGCCGGGAAAATACCGCACTCGGTATTTTCCCGGTCTGTGTGCTAATTCATAAAGATTTCCCCAGCTGCCCTTGGAGGTCGGTAAATTACCGCAGCCCATTGAGCGGTAGAGTAGAGCAGTGTTCCGATTCCCTTTTTGCCCTGCAGAAATGAATCACACAGACGGCTCTCTCTGGCTCTCCCACTGATGACTCAGACAGATGAGTCACACAGTCTTTCCCTGCCTGCAGAAATTACTCACACAGACGGCTCTTTCTACTGATGACTCAGACAGATGAGTCACACAGTCTTTCCCTGCCTGCAGAAATTACTCATGTTATACACTCTGTAGTCAGGAGGAGCTCCACACCAGAAAGAAGATGAGTGTGCCTCGACCTTCACCTCTGCGTCCACTGAGGTGCTCAAAGCATTCAAGTAGTAAAGAGGTCGGCACCACTCCAAGCATCAGGAAAAGCTCTTTTATTGCATCACCATTGTGGCTTAACAATGACAAACGTTGTTTCGGGCATAGCCCTTTTTCAAATTGCAACAGCCATATACAAACACACATGTGCAGTGCCTTAAATACCCCACCTCCACTAAAATCACCAATCGGTGACTAACTGGGCGGAGACCAGTGGTGGACCTGATGGGGAACTGCAAAGGCTAATATGCAAATCACAATTAACCATTTACCTGCTGACAAAAAGAGTCAATGTAGAGAGTAAACGTGCCTCCATTGATCAAAATGGACAGATCATGTGACATCCACACCACTTCCTGGCCCTTTCTGGCCAATCAGGAAGAACCACATCATCCAACGGAACAACGCGTCTAAAAAATACGCATGCCTGCATGATCATACGCGTAAAACGCCAACCAGCCGCGATATGTCAGGGCTGGAAACAGGGCCAAGCAAAAGTTTGGGTAATGGAGCTCAAGACTCCAAGTACACGTTGGCTTTGGATACCCAAATTAGTAGGCCGAAGCCTGTGACCCTTTACCCTTCAGTGGAAGAAGTGACACGACACCAGAGGATAGCTTAAAATCACTTCCTTCTTTTAATGAGTTCCGGTCAAAGCTTTTATTCAGTAGGAACAGTAAGGTGGTGTAAAAATTATCCAATCATAGCAAAGCACGTAAGAACCAATCACAGCCTGGGGGTTTAACTTTTCCCTGACCAATCCTAGTAAGGGATGTATGTACCCCTTTAGCCAATCCTGGCAAAGAATGTATATGAAATGTATGGAAGGGAAATCCAACACATCCCACCAGGGGGAGCTCGTTCCTAAAATATGATAGTAAAAACAAGTTAGCTCAGGACAAGTCTTATCTGGGTGACACTGTCCCAGAGACCCCAGTGTCCTCGGTCATCTATCTAAGTTAAACATGCTTAAGTAAAGAAGTGGCTTAGTTACATAGTAGAAAGCAAATAAAGCCGAGGGACTTTTGACTTGTTTGTTACAAAAGAAAATCAATACTTGCTGACACAGTAAATCTAGCAGAGAAATGGCTTTTCTGAACAGTTCTGAATTCTAAGAGAACCTGTCATTATTGGGCCTACAAGGGCTTATGTTTATCTATATTAATATTAAAAACCTCACATTCCCCCCTTTGATCATATATGATCACACAAATCATTACAATTACATAAATAATTACAAAATAAAGTATTTTAACAATATTCCAAAAAACTTAATCTTGCCTAGCCAAGTAGATGGAAGCTGATGCCCAGCTCAAGGCCCCCAGAGGAGCTGTTAACCCCTTACTGGACATAGACCCTACTTTTACCCTTGTGGCAGTCCCCAGGACATTCAAGCCTCTAGGTTCCATCTACTGTCCCTATCTGGAAAGAAAAATGTTAGACACAAAAGTATGTATGCATATATTGTCTTAAACTAAAGAGTTTTCATAGCCCGAGGTGGATGATTCAGAATTTAAATGAGACCTCCTCCTCTGGACCAGGTAAATGCGCGTAGCGTTTGAAGATTGAGTACACCTGCTAATGAAACACATAATGAGTCTATAGATAAAGTAAATGAAAAAGATAGCAACAAGAAACATTATTAGATAAACAGCAATTTGTTTAAAGAACCTGCCAATTGAACCAAACCAATCTCCAAAACTAAATCCTTTAAAAGGATTCCACCCTTCTTGACCTATCTCCCTAGCTTGGTGCTGCAGTTCCTGTACCTTCTGCAGATGATTATACACGATATCCCCTGTGTCATCAATCCAAGTACAGCAATCCGATCCGACAATCGCGCACATTTCGCCTTGTGACGCTAGTAAGTAATCCAGCGCCAACTTCTCCTGTAACGCTAACTTCCTTACTTGAGATATTTCAACTGTATTGGCTGTAATGGCAGCTATGGTTTCATTAAACATCTTATCAATTATACCAGAGTAATTATTTAGTCTTATCATCATCTCAGAACCCCATCCTGTCCATTGTGGGAAAATGGCCCAAGCTAAGTCACCTAAGCTGAACAAGTTTCTTTTGTACAAATAGTTATGTGGTAACAAATATTTTTTTGCAGTGACTGCATTTTCATCTACTACTGCAATGGCTGGGGCTAGGGTAGCTATGGTGCATTGGCCATGGCTTCCTCTTGGTAACCAGGCGTAGGCCCAGCGTCCACACACAAAGTAGTAGGGAGGTTGCAGTGTAATTATTCCTTGTGAGAACATCTTTTTGGAAACATTAGAATGTGCTCCTGCTCCTATCATGGCAAGCTCTAACCTTAACAAGTTCCAACACTCTGGAATGTGGATAGCACCAGGGATTGTAAGATTACACAAAGTCTTATTAATACCTTTATCTGAGGGAAAGTTCATAGGACCATTTGGATGCTCTAAAAGCATAAGTAAAGCAACACCTAATGACCAAGCATCATCTTTTATATCATCCTTTGTTACATTTTTCCAGAGCATGGACAAATTTAAAGGGACATTGTCACAATAGGATATGGGCAGCTTACCTAGGGATACTTGTGGCCATTCATAAGTTCTATTTATGTTTATGCAGATGGCTGGCTTGGAGTTGGGCATCACTTGCAGAACTGGGGTTCTCCAAGCAACTCTATCTCTATTTGCAGTGAGATTATTTCCAATAAGATTTTGGTGGTTTAACACATCTCTTGTTATGGGAATAGCAATGAGAGGTAACCCTTTAGAATCTTTAGGCTGCATACCACATACCCAGCATTTTGTCCTATTTTCAGCTTCAGCTACTCTTTTCTGTAATGTCATATACAGATTTGGTTCCTCCCAGAATTTGTGCTGAGCCTGTGACACATAGACAAAACACACAAACAACACAGCATGGATAATGAATAGCCTACACATTGTCACTCTTTGTGATTTTCTTGCAATGACTGACATGAATCCAAGTGGTAAATCCTTCAAGTTTTACCGCTGTAGCTGTCACCAGCAGAACTTGGTATGGCCCGTGGTATCTGGCTTCTAGAGACCTTCTGGTAAATTTTCTGACAACCACAAAATCTCCAGGCTCAATCTTATGCGACTCAGCAGAAGTCGTCTGTGGAATGGAAGTGTAAATGCTTTTATGAGTTTCTGTTAAATGATTTTGTAATGCTATAACATATTCAGCCAGGTTTGAATGGAAAGCTTGCATTTGTTGTGGTAGATAAATGTTTGTTCTGGGCACCTTGCCAAAAAGAATTTCATAAGGACTTAAACCAAGTCTATGTTTCATGGGAGTGGTCCTGATACTATAAAGGACCACAGGGAGACACTCTGTCCAGGGCTTACCAGTTTCCTCACACATTTTTCCTAATTTGTTTTTAATGGTACCATTTAACCTTTCAACTTTCCCACTGCTTTGTGGATGATAGGGAGTGTGGAAAGCTTGTTTGATACCCATGGCTTGCATGACCTCTTGTAATACCTGTCCAGTAAAGTGGGAACCTTGATCACTGTCAATTACCTCTGGTAATGAGTACCTGCATATCACCTCAGAAAGCAGCTTCTTAGCAACTGTTTTTGCATTTGCCTTGGCCACAGGCCAGCATTCGGGCCAACCTGAAAAGAGATCAACACATACCAAAGCATATTCATAAGTTCCCACCTTAGGTAGCTGAATGAAGTCAATTTGTAGCCTCTGGAAGGGGTACTCAGGCCGAGGCAAGTGTCTCTGTCTAACTCTAACCATTTGTCCAACATTATGACGCATGCAGATCTCACAATTGGCTGAGACTCGGGCAGCAACAGGGCTGAACCCAGGAGCTATCCAGTACTTACCCACCAAAGCAACCATGCCATTCTTACCTATATGCGTAGGTCCATGCAGCAGAGCAGCCATCATTGGATACATTGATCTCGGCAGACAGTACAAAGTTCCAGCCCTCCACACTCCATCTTCTTCTTGCTGAGCCCCCTTACTTGTCCATGCAGCTTTTTGTGTGGCGGCCTCTTGCATTTGAAGTACCTTTAAAATCTCCACATCTATGGGCACAGCCTGTTTGTCTGTCATGGGGTACAGGGCGACTGTTATTATGGGAGTGAGGGCAGCGGTCTTAGCGGCTTGGTCTGTTAAACGATTTCCTTTGGCTTCTTTAGTTTGTTCCTTAGTGTGAGCTTGTACTTTTAGTATGGCTACTCTGGCGGGCAACTGAAGAGCTTTGAATAACTCAGTTACAAGTTCAGCATGTTTAATTGGGGTACCTGCAGCCGTCATAAAGTTTCTGGACCTCCATATTGGACCGTAGTCGTGTGATATGGCAAATCCATATCTGCTGTCTGTGTAGACATTGGCAGTCTTACCAGCGGCCAGAGTACATGCATCAATGAGGGCATGTAGTTCAGCTTCTTGAGCTGATTTGTGGGGAGGCAAAGATTTTTGGACAAGGGCCTCTTCTAATGTGACAACAGCATAACCTGTGTGTGCTTTACCATCTATGTAGTACCTGAAACCATCAACAAAGAACTCAAAATCAGGGTTTTGTATGGGGGTGTCCTGGACGTTGTCCAGCCCCTTTGTTTCAGCTTGCATTAACTCTAAACAGTCGTGTTCCTCAGAACTTTCAGTTTCTTCATCTGGCAGTAATGTAGCTGGATTTAGAACACTACACCTTTTTAATTTTAAATTTTCAGGAGTGAGTAGAGCAACTTCATATTTTGTTAGCCTTGCTACAGACAAATGTTTAGTCTGTACTTTGTTCAGAATTTCAAATACACTGTGCGGAGTCAGCAATGTGAGACTGTGTCCTAACACCAGATCTGCAGATTTGGTTAGCATAAGGGCACAGGCTGCTACATTCCTGACACACCCAGGAGACCCTTGTATCACTGTGTCAAGTTTGGCTGAAAAATATCCTACAGGCCTCTGCCTCGAGCCATGCAGCTGAGTGAGGACCCCCATAGCATGTCCATTGCTCTCATGGCAGAAAAGAAAAAATTCCTTCCTATAATCGGGAAGGCCGAGCACCGGAGCGGTGGAAATGGCCTGTTTCAGCGCCTCAAAAGAAGCCTTACCCTCCTCAGTGATAACAAACGGCTCCTTTGATGTGGATTCATAAAGCGGAGCCATCAATTGTGATGCTCCTGGAATCCAATCCCTGCAGTAACTTATCAAACCCAGGAAAGTTCTCAGTTTTCTTACAGAAGTGGGCAAGGGGTAATTTTTGACATTTGATACTCTGTCAGCAGTTAAATGTTTTGCACCTAGCAAATTTTCTGGAGTAGTGTCAGAAACCATAACAGATGTTACAATGTCAACCTGATCTCCCACCCTCATTGGTATAACCTTTGTTTGTTTTAACTTGATCTGTTTGCCCCCCACCCCTATCCCAACACCTTCCTTTGGGGTAAGCAAATGTGGGGGAACCTCTGATGCCTTTAAGATTGACTTACTGGCCCCTGTATCCACCAGGCAATCAAATTGAGAGTATGGAGCTTCACGTAACCATAGTTTTACAATAGCATCCTTGGAATTTGCTCTACCAGTGGTCACTGAGTAAGTGGATACAGATTGGCCGAATCCCTATTCATCACCTTCTTGACCAGCAACAGAAGGGTTAACATGTTCAGCATTTCCTGGTATGACCTCCATACAGGACCAAGACATATGGCCCTTCCTCCCGCATCTGAAACAATCTCTCTCATTCATAGGGATGTTGTTGCCTCCTCTTCCTCCCCTTCCTCTGCCTCTTCCAGTGTATCTACCTCTGGGACCACCCCTTCTGTATCCTGTCTCCTCCTGTACCACCATAACTCTCTGAGGCTTGTCCTTCTTTTTAAACTTTTCATCTAAACCTCCCATGATGGGTAGCAGAAGCTTTTCCTTCAAATTCTTAGCCTCAGGCCTGCTGATGAGCAGGGCTTCTCTATACTCTTTCCTTAACCCATTGAGGTAAGCGGTTCTCAATTGAGAATCGTCCCTCTCGTTCTCTCCTACGTATATATATATACATACACACACATATATATATATATACATACACACACATACGTAGTTTCATCTGACTCTTGGGTTAGTCCTGAAGCATAATTCCAGGACTTTTCTACTTTTCCCTTCAACCACTCATCTTGTAGATGTGTGATAAATCTTCCTCCTTCAGCTGCTGAATTCTTGTCCCCAGTAACAGTATGTGAAGCTATGATGGGATCCACCACAACTCCATGTCCCACTTTTAGCATCTCCTCCAAATCTAACATCGTGGCCCCATAAGTCCTCTGGATGGCTGCAAGGCGTCTACAAAATCCAGCAGGATTCTATATGGGATCGGGGATGCTACTGGCCAAGGTCAATTGCTCTGACCTAGACCACGGTTGATTCCATTCAATTTGGAACCTGGGAGTCAGGTCCTCACCTGCTAGTTCTGCAATCCTTTGAGTCCTAACAGGGTAAAAAGGATTAACAACTGGATACAGGTTATCAATTTTCTTGACTGCCAGAGGGGCAGTTGGAGCAGGGCTTGGAGTTATGTAGGGAGGAGGGGGAGAAGGCACATCCTGCAACATTTTCTCACATGCATATCGTACATGCTCAACTTCCTCATCAATCTCATCATCACTTACTTCATCACTCTCAGTCGAATGTTCCAATTTTGATTCAATGTTTGCAACCCGTTGCTTCCTGAAATAGGCAAGAGCCTTTTTCCAGACATAATACCATTTTTTGTACTCAATGGATCCTTGAGTTGCTGCACCTATCTGATTAGCTATTAAATCCCTTTCCTCTCTACCCATCTTCTTGTGCTGTTCAAGCCAATGTGCAATTTTCCCACTCAAATTTGGATAAACACTAATTAATTCATCTAAGGTTTTCTGTATTTTTGTAACTCTGTTGCTCTGCCTCCTTTGTGGTATCTGCTTTGTACTTACCTTACTCCCGACATTTTCTGCAGTGAGAGAAGAGACACTAGCTGCTGCAGCACCTGCTTCAGTGGGTGCAGTAACCTGAGGAGCAGCGGCTGCTGCTCCCTCAGCTACACTTGGAGCAGCTAACCTGCTTCTAGCCTGTTCTAACAACTGAATTACAGCAAGCGTCCCACTGTTTGTGACACTTGGGTCCTCTCTGTCATCGATGATTGATTCATCGGGCCACCCTGCGGGCAACCTACGTCTGCTGGCATACCTGTAATTGCCTGCATAAAAACATTCTACCATATCTGATGACTTGCGCTTGCTCTCAGCCAGCCAGGTGTTGGCTTGAGCGGATAACCCATTCTTTTCTAGCCATGACTTATTCTTTGCTATAAAATCTTCCCAAAAATCTGCGTCTAACCTTCCTTTTTCTGGCAGTTTACCCCTTCTACACATTTCTTTGTACGGCACAGTTGCCCAAGTGCCATGGTTTCTTTCCATCCAATCTATAGCTGTCTCACCAGGAACAGGGGGTGGACTGGAGTCAGTAGTAGACTGACCCACAGTCAGACGGGACACCAAGCTTCCCATCTTTTTACCTATACCTATTTTAAAAGTGCACTTTATAGGGATGGACTGCAGCCTCTTACCACACAAAAATAACCCAAAAAATACCCCCCTGTGCAGCTATTTAACCTCTCTTGGCACCTGTTATCAATGCAATGCAATATTTCAGACTTTCATGTATGTTATACCCCTCTTCTTATTTCTCAGTCCTATCTGTACAAATCTTTCTACCAAAAAGACCAAAAGAGGTGAGATATAATTCTTGGGCCCTTAGAATCAATATCTCACCTTGGCAGCAATATTTAAAATTACAGCTGATTGTTAACCTATACAGACAGACAGAGTTCTACACAATCAAGTGCAGCCTAGAGAATGGATTACTCAAGACACTGGGCTTCAGTATCTTATACTATCCATATCAGTTTATACATGTTAGTCTGAAATGACATTTTCCAATCTATACTTTTTCACTTTCTGTTCTATCTTCCTGACAATTTGAAACTGAGTTTCAAGTTAATGATTAACACTCTTCAAGCAGACAACGGCAGATGAGCAAACAGTGATTTCTCTCTAGCAAATACAGAAACTAGACAGTAATATTTTAACCCTCTAGATCCTCCTAGAAAACTCAATTAGAAACAGCACGGCTACTATTAAGAAAGATGACATGATGGTAACATCTGGAGGTACGCAAACATTGTCAGACAAATTTATCAAATATCCCAAATACAATGCCAGATTACATAGAAACAAACACCATAAGCAATACAGATACATACATACACAGTACATTCATACACACAATGCACAGATAATCCGAAGCCAAGGTTTCTGAAGCACTGATATACTCACTCAGGGGCAAGCCGGGAGCCTGTGGGAAGAGAGATACAAAGTGCTTACCACTAGTGCAGTTGACACAGATGTCTCTGTAGGTCGTCCCACATCTCCAGGCCAGGTTCCCTCAGTGGATATCAGATGTTCAGTCCCTGTTCGGGCGCCAAAAAACTGTCAGGGCTGGAAACAGGGCCAAGCAAAAGTTTGGGTAATGGAGCTCAAGACTCCAAGTACACGTTGGCTTTGGATACCCAAATTAGTAGGCCGAAGCCTGTGACCCTTTACCCTTCAGTGGAAGAAGTGACACGACACCAGAGGATAGCTTAAAATCACTTCCTTCTTTTAATGAGTTCCGGTCAAAGCTTTTATTCAGTAGGAACAGTAAGGTGGTGTAAAAATTATCCAATCATAGCAAAGCACGTAAGAACCAATCACAGCCTGGGGGTTTAACTTTTCCCTGACCAATCCTAGTAAGGGATGTATGTACCCCTTTAGCCAATCCTGGCAAAGAATGTATATGAAATGTATGGAAGGGAAATCCAACACATCCCACCAGGGGGAGCTCGTTCCTAAAATATGATAGTAAAAACAAGTTAGCTCAGGACAAGTCTTATCTGGGTGACACTGTCCCAGAGACCCCAGTGTCCTCGGTCATCTATCTAAGTTAAACATGCTTAAGTAAAGAAGTGGCTTAGTTACATAGTAGAAAGCAAATAAAGCCGAGGGACTTTTGACTTGTTTGTTACAAAAGAAAATCAATACTTGCTGACACAGTAAATCTAGCAGAGAAATGGCTTTTCTGAACAGTTCTGAATTCTAAGAGAACCTGTCATTATTGGGCCTACAAGGGCTTATGTTTATCTATATTAATATTAAAAACCTCACAGATATAACCTCAAAAACGCGAGGAGAAAAAGGCTGATCATCCCTCCACCCCTAGAATTTACACACTCCCCAAGATTCACAAGTCTCTTGCCAACCCCCCTGGCCGCCCGATTGTGGCCGGGGTTGGCTCGATATTTGTTCCCCTTGCTAAATTTTTGGATGCTTTACTTCAACCATTGGTTCGGTCAACTCCTTCGTATTTGAAGGACACCTCCATGTTCCTTGAAAAGATTAGGGAATTGCGGTTGCCTGATGATCAGATCCTTCTTGTTACCCTTGATGTGGACAGCCTCTACACCTCCATCCCACATGATGGGGGTGTAGAGGCTGTTGATTGGTTTTTGATGACGCGTACTGATCTCTCTTCAGATCAGAGGAGATTTTGTTTGACTTTGCTGGGGATTGTTTTACGCTTTAATTATTTTGAGTTTAAGGGACAATTTTTTATGCAACGTCGTGGCACGGCCATGGGGTCAAATGTGGCCCCCTCCTATGCAAATTTATACATGAGCCTATATGAAGAGGCGTTTGTTTATAATAATGCATTATTCCACCGGCATGCAATTAGCTGGTGGCGCTATATTGATGATGTTTTCTGCATATGGAGGGGGTCACATGAGACCCTTATGGAATTTATTTTTCAGTTACACGGCTGCTGCCCTTACATTAAGCTAACGTCCCACAGTGATTTAAACACCATATCATTTTTGGATACATCTATCACCAGAGGGGAGGGAGGAGAACTGGTGATTGATCTGTTCAATAAGAGTACTGATCGCAATTCCGTATTGCATTATGAAAGCTTCCATCCCATGGGTACCAAGAACAGTATACCTCGGAGCCAGTTGGGTCGGGTAGACAGGATAGTTAGCAATGAGTTCCAACGTACTAGACGTAGGGATGAAATGATTGGCAGATTTCGACAAAGAGGCTACCCGTCTGAGACATTTACTCCACGGACTAGACGTGGGCGGAAACCGACTGGCCCCCGTCTTCCATTTGTGTCAACATTTAGTGCGAATAGTGATGTGTCAGCTAGTGTTGTCCGGATCATGAACGATTCGGATCTTTGATCCGAATCTATTTTGTGAGTCGAATCATCCGAATCATCAAAATGAGTGATTCGGATCTCAAAAGGGGCGGGGCCAGGAGCGACACGCCCCCTCTCAGCGGGCAGCGGGGTCCTGGAAGCAGAGCTGAGGTGGATCGCTCTGTTGGATGGGAGCCAGCCTTGCAGGGAGACAGGTAGATGAGAGAGAGGGGACATGGGTGCCACTGCCAGATATGTGTAGAGCACACATACTGGCTATAACGTGCTGCTCATTATAGGCTGTCTGTTCCGTAGTTGTGCTGCACAGTGAACACATTGGAAAGTTTTGGCTCAGCTCAGCACAGCTCAGTAACTTTGCAGGCACTGTGATTGCAGTGTAATATGATCCTCCTGCACTCGGCACTAAACAGCTGCACTTTACTTTGGGGAATGCTTTCTTTCACTGTGCGACGTTTGCATGGAAAGTACACAGATGAGCATATAGGTGAAATACATGTAAAGCATATGATTGCAGCATGTGGGTATTGTGTGCACAAACATTTCTGCTCTCTGCTCGTCCCTCCTCCCTTCTCTGTCCACTCCCTGCCCTCTGTCCATCTTCTCCCCTTCTCTCTCTGTGTCCACCCCCCTCCCCTTCTCCTGTCCTGCTAGTCATTTCACCCCCGAATGCTTCCCCTGTAAAATGATCCGAGATTCGGATCAAAGATCCGGTTCTTTTCAATGATCCGATTCGAATCATCCGGATCATTGAAAAGATCCGAACTTCCCATCTCTAGTGTCAGCTTGTTAAATTGTACAGAGCCATAATAATCCAACATGCATACAGACTGTTTTGGATTGTTTGATCCTTATCAGTGCATGGCATAGATTAATTTGGCTCTATGCAGTAGGGCTTGTAACACCGAGAGGGACATGCTACCCAGCAAGCTCATGGTGACCCAGAACTTATTGGAGTGTGTAAGGGACTACAATGGTCCTAAAAGCCCCCTTACTAAGATGTTAAGAAAAACAAACGTTTGCTTTCTTAAAACAGAAAGAATTTGCGTCAATTCAGGTTGGAGTGAGCTTGAGATGTCTCCCAGTGCATCACTACTGGATATATGCAAATTAACCATTCTACCCTTAGAAGCTAAACACACCTCCAGTGTAACAGTGTATGGCTGCAGTTCACATTTTCCAGTGAAATTTGTATTTGTCTCTGTTTGGTTATGGGAATAAAAAGTATCCTATACTTTATTCCAGGTAATGTACTATGTGTGTGCCAAATTTCATTCAAATCCGTTCAGCCGTTTTTGCGTGATCGAGTAACAAACATCCAAACATCCAAACATCCCAACTTTTCCATTTATTATATTAGTAGGAGATATATATATATATATATATATATATATATATATATATATATATATATATATATATATATACTGTATATATCCGGATTTACAACTCTGGAGCCTGTAGGCACAGGCGTTCTGGCACCTCTTAACTATGCTCCTCAAATCAGGCCACACCCACAAGTAAAAATGTTCTGAACTCTAATACCTGCCTCATGTCATGAATAATTATGGGGAGCATCGTATGTGGGCACATATGTACACATAATAGATACCGCAAACAATTATAACTTGTTATTGTGGTGGTTTTTATTTGTTTGCTTCAGGAATCTGAAGTCATGTTTTTGAGGTTGCTTTTCATAAAAACAAAAACAAAAAACAAACAAACATTGTTGCCAAACCTAAAAAAAAAAGCAAGAATAAAAGTGAACTAAAAAACAATGATTGTTTTGGTGTGACTAGTTTACTGTTTGTAAGTAAGTCCAATGATGTTAGCGCCTCTACGGTATCCCGGGGTGACGTTTCACACAGCTCTTTTTCCTTTGTCTCTCTGCAAGGTTTCTGCATGTGCGAGCAGCCCTCAGGTTAAGTATGCATAAAGAAAAAAACAACAAACTATATAGGGTAATAACGTCAGGCTAAAGTTGTAACCTCCACTTGCCCCACTTCACACTGATGCAGCACACTACAAAATATTTATATATAATGCGCTCACCAGATAGTGTGGCTGTTCAGTCACAAACAGTGATAAGGGCCTGCTAAGTATAGCCAATTGATCATAATACTCCTTTAAAATCTCAAAAATCCCTACACACTAGCTACATTTTGAGAAAAACCTTTTTAAAATTTGAATGAACCAATCAAATTGCAAATCGCTTAGAAAACGCTAATCAGTTTAAGCTAAATGCTCACAAAAATGCCAGAAAACACTCTATAAATCGCTCATTAAAAATGCCAGCAATTGCGATAGTGCTTTGCGATTTGTAGTGGGTTCCAGTCCTCAAGCAGAGGTGTTTCAAACCACTAGCACTGCAGGCGGTGCCTACTGTGAGTGCAGAGCTGTCTAGAAGGCGCTGTAATTTTTCTGGCAGTCCAAGTTTATTTTCCCTGTCCTGATAGACTGAAAACTAAGGGTGTGAAGAGAAAAAAAAACTTTCTGCTCTTTGCACAATTGTTCTAATGACTGTGTCTGCTCAGCCACTGCTGAGGAATAATACAAAGTTTTGTAGTCAAAGATTTATAGACAGTCCCTATTCAGTGTGCAGCAGGGTCTTGTGTATATCGCCTCTCCACCCCCTACCCAAGTGCTGTGTACTGAAGTAATGCTGGAGGAGTGTAATAAGAAGCTGTGGCTGGGAGCACACTCATCTTTCAGTTTCCTGTGTGCGTCTTTCTGTATGTGTTTTCTGCACAACATGTGTGTCTGTATGTGTGAAAACATACCTGTTTTACCACAGAAGCTAATGAGATTGATAGACAAAATGCGTGCAATACTTCACTGCTGTCTGTTTTTATCTGCATGGGGAAACCGAATTAAGGGTGCACTAGCCAATTGATTAACATTAAGGTAAAAAGAACTCTTGCGCCTGAGTTTTCAATAAACTGAAATTTAATATGATGTGGATCTGTGCAAAACAGCTAGATACTTTAGATATCAGCTAAATACTCAGTATTTGAATTAGATGCCCATCCACCCCAATGACAGTGCTAGACCACAATGTGGGGTCACTGGTTCGAATTGGCCCGTTTTGATCACCGGAAAACGGCCGTAACCCAGTGTACCCTGGGTAACTTGACTGTACAGTGGAGCAGGTGAGCCCTACTATAGTAAGCTATACAATCAAGTAATCATACAAATACAATACCCAGCGAGACAAAAATTACTAAAATATAACATAAAAATAGTGACGTCTCACTACAAGAAAAGTATAAAAACTGCTGCAAATGACATGTCAGTGCACTCAAAAAATACATAAAAAGGTCATTCCTTGTAAAAAGTGTATATATGTTGAAATTTTATGCTATCCAAGAGGTAGTGAAAGATTGGAGAGGAGGAGACTACATTAAAATGATGTCAAAACAAGAATCCTATTGGATCTTCACTCTAAACACTTTAGCCCCAGCAGGCTTAAACCAAGACATTGAGCTTTTCGCTTTCAACAGCTGAGCGACAGAGATGGGGAGGAGTTGAGGGAGGATATAAGGACAGGCTAAACACCAACCACTAAGCCCTGATGAAGGAAGGCGGATCCTTCCGAAAAGCTTTGGCGTGATTGGTGTAACCTTTGTGAGTGACGTCACTGAAGAGCACTTCCGGTTTACGGGGTCACAATCCCCGCAGTAACATCTGACAAACCAGGACTCTCCTGTTCCGAGCTAGCGGCCGCGGCTCACCAGGATAGAGCTCTTCTCCGGAGTAACCTCCTTCTCCCCTCTCCACTCCAGCCGGTCATCTGTAACTCACCTGCCGGGTGAAACCACGCGCTGGGATAGCGTGAGTACGTAATAATTACAGTGACTCTGGATCCAGTACTGTTCCATTCCCTCCAGGACGCTACTCTTATATACACTTTTTACAAGGAATGACCTTTTTATGTATTTTTTGAGTGCACTGACGTCATTTGCAGCAGTTTTTATACTTTTCTTGTAGTGAGACGTCACTATTTTTATGCTATATTTTAGTAATTTTTGTCTCGCTGGGTATTGTATTTGTATGATTACTTGATTGTATAGCTTACTATAGTAGGGCTCACCTGCTCCACTGTACAGTCAAGTTACCCAGGGTACACTGGGTTACGGCCGTTTTCCGGTGATCAAAACGGGCCAATTCGAACCAGTGACCCCACATTGTGGTCTAGCACTGTCATTGGGGTGGATGAGCATCTAATTCAAATACTGAGTATTTAGCTGATATCTAAAGTATCTAGCTGTTTTGCACAGATCCACATCATATTAAATTTCAGTTTATTGAAAACTCAGGCGCAAGAGTTCTTTTTACCATTTGCCTTACTCTCTATATGGGCTTAGGAACACCAGTCCATATTCTCTATGCTGCCTTAAACATTTATTTTATTCTACATCACCAGCGCTGCGATCACGATTTGATCTTTCATAATTGATTAACATTAGTTCTCAGTTTTCCTGTACAAAAAGCACACAGACAAGTGGACAGGAGAGCATAGTGAGATCAGGATCCATGAGTAGCGCCTGTGAGAAACATGTACCCTGCAGTGAATCTCTGTAGTCTGCATAGTGACTTGCTGTAAATTTATCACCAGGTCTGTGTTCTTATGAGGGCTTTCTCACTTTATCATCTTCAGTCATCTTCTAAAGCTCTTAAAGTAAAATGTGAGAATTGTGTATAATCTTTATATAATCAGATACTTTCATGTGCTTTGCTATTGTATACCAGAACCATGCCTCTGTGCAGCGCTCATTTCTTGCATTGTAACTCACAGGATCAAGCACCATCCTGGCTGCAAACACAAATAGAGTGTGTGTTTGCATGTTTAGTATAAAGCTGCATACACACATTAAATAACTCTGCAGTCTTCTGTAGATGTGGCAATAGTTTCATGAATTATCTCTTAGGCCTAGTGCACACCAGAGCGTTTCCGCTGCGGTTTGCGATCTGCCTGCGGGTGCGGATCCGCTAGGGTAATGTATTTCAATGGGCTGGTGCACACCAGAGCGGGAGGCGTTTTGCAGAAACGCATACTCCCGGGCTGCTGCAGATTTTGGATTGCGGATGCGTTTCTGCCTCAATGTTAAGTATAGGAAAAACGCAAACCGCCTGTCAAACCGCTTGGTATAGCGTTTTTGGAAGCGGATGCAGATGCGTTTTTTGTCAGAAGCTGCTCTTGCAGGTCAAAGTGTACTTCCTTGAAGCTCTTGTACTTCCTGTTGTTCTGCTTTGCATGAGGGATTGCAGAGAAGGTGTGTGCAAGATGTCTGGCACGTGGTTTACCACAGAAAATTTAATAATTAAGATACAGAATTGTCCAGAGCTGTATGACAAGACATTGCCTGGACACAAAGATCATCAAAGGCTGAATGACATCTGGAGAAACATTGCCCATGAGTTTCTGGGTGAAAAATGGGATAAATTGTCACCAAAGAGTCAAGATGCAAAAAGTGAGTGTATTTGTTATACATGTGATGTTAACTGTTTTAAGTTGAGTCTTTCTGCACTGTGCTTACAATATGTGAAGACCCCTCCCCTGAAAGGTTAATTAGCTACCCATAAGTGTCATTACCACATGTCTCTCTTGCAGTCTCTGTCTCTGTATAGCCATCTCTCAATCGGAACAGCACGTACATGTGTGTGTATGTATGCACATGTATTCTGCATTGGGTTGTTATAGTACAGTAAAGAGCATGATCATAGATTAACACATACAAACAGGTTGAACTAATTTTTAATAGTAAACTAAAGATCATAATGTAATCAAATTAAATGTCAACCTGTAATATTTACATACATATCGGTTATGGCACAAAGTAATCAGCGAGTTTATCTCGCATTTGAATAGCAGAAATAGGCCCACGTAAGGTAGAAGGGACAACATTTTGAAGAGCACTGGGTGGAATCTCCTCCTCCTCCTCTGTGTTCATGCCATCTAATGTTCTGACATAATTGTGTAAAACACATGTGGCCTTCACAACTGCTATTGCATACTGTGGTTGCATTTTTAGGGCAGTATGATAAATCCACCATTTGTTGGAAAGTATGCCAAAAGCACATTCCACCACTTGCCTGGCTTTGGTAAGGCGCTGATTAAACAACATTTTTTTCTGAGACATATCTCTTTGGGCATAAGGCCGCATAACATGTTCGGATAGAGCAAATGCCTCATCAGCCACAAACACACACGGGTAAGGTGGATGTTGTGTGTCAGGCCAGGGTCGTGGTGCTGGTAAAGTCATTTGGCCAGTTAGGAGTTTCAAGCCAAATCTGCTGTGTTGGAAAACTGCAGAATCATGTGAACTGCCGTAAGCACCCACATCCACATATAGAAACTTCAAATTCGGATCCACCACAGCCATGAGTACAAGAGAGAAATATTTTTTATAGTTGTAATACAAACTGCCAGTGGCTGCAGGCATAACAATATGGACATGTTTCCCATCCACTGCTCCTAGGCAGTTAGGGAATTGATGCTTTTCCCAGAAATGCTGAATATTAGCCTCCCACATAGGTATATCAGGAGGTGGCATAAATTCTGGCTGCAGTGTTTTCCAGATCAGTTTGCAGGTGTCCAAAACGAGGTACCGGATTGTAGATCTTCCCATCAGGAACTGATAATGTAGTGCTGCATATGAATGCCCTGTTGCCAGAAATCTGAAAAGTAATAGAGAAATTTTTATTTGTTTTTTTTTCAAAGTTGGTCTCCTGCGCAAAAGATGGAAGTCTGTGCGAGACAGTTATAAAAAGGAGCTGGAGAAACAATATCAAGAATCTAAAAGTGGTTCTGGCAGTTCCCAAAGAACAAGATATAAATTCTGTGGGATTCTGGAATTTTTGAGAAAACATCATGAGTCGGCTGAGTAAGTATGGCGCAAATGTTAACCTATTACATTTCTGCGAAAAGTATCCGCTACAGCTGTTATTTAAATACAAGTCACACAATGCATTGCAGGAGTGTGATAGACTTAATGTGATTCACTGCAGTTCAATGTAAAGTAGGCCTTTGCTTAATATGATTTTTGAGTAAGCAATTTGTAATGCGATTATCTGTCAGAAATCTGGTAGGATTTTGTGGACAAATACCAGTTGCCTTACACTCATGTGGATCTATTTGCCTGCAGTAGTGTCTGAATCACACACCACGAACAAGCATGAAGATCATACATTAATACTTCACTTCAAACATCTGATCTGCATGATGACTCAGGGGCTGTGCCTTAAAGAGACTCTGTAACAAATTGTTTATCTTTATTTCTTCTATGCTATAAGTTCCTATGCCTTTTCTAATGTGGTCTGGCTTACTGCAGCTTTTCCTAATTGCACAGTAGCTGTGTTATCTCTGTTATATGATCTAATCTTCTCTCTATAGTCGGCACAGTCAGGCTGAGGCAGTCAGACTGGAATGTGCAGGGCTGCTTGTGATTAGCTAGAAGCTGTACACACCCCCTGCAGGCTCTGTGTGACTAACACACTCTGCTTAGCTGAGCCTATTAGAAGCTGGTTAGTTTGTTTGTAAACACTGCCTAAAACTGGCAATTACAAGCCAGGTTTGCAGCAGAGAATGGCAGAAACAGCACAGAGGGGACCAGGAGCACATAATGAATAGAATGGTATGCTTTTTATTGTAAGAATTTCAGAGTACAGATTCTCTTTAAAGGGGAACTGAAGAGAGAGGTATATGGAGGCTGTCATGTTTATTTCCTTTTAGACAATACCAGTTGCCTGGCAGCCCTGCTGATCCTCTGCCTCTAATACTATTAGCCATAGCCCCTGAACAAGCATGCAGCAGATCAGGTGTTTCAGTGGTTCAGACTTATAAGTCTGATCTGACAAGACTAGCTGCATGCTTGTTTCTGGTTTTAATCAGATACTACTGCAGAGAAATAGACCAGCAGGGCTGCCAGGCAACTGGTATTGATTAAAAGGAAATAAACATGACAGCCTCCATATACCTCTCTCTTCAGTTCCCCTTTAAAGTAATACACACCACATTTCTGCAGGAGAGACAGGCAACTATGATTGTTTTCCAGTTACACATGTGCATCAATGACATTTTCTATTTCACATCACTGGCCACTATAACAGTACTTAATTTTTCTCTTTTACTTTACATTAGAACTGAAGATAGCCTGCCACCTGATCATGATCCTGAGGAGGCGGAAATAGATGCTGGCCACAACACAAGTAGTGACGTCGAAGTGGAAGATTTGACTCCACAGGATGGTGACACAGCTACACTGGATGAGAGTGACTCTACAACAGCTGATCAAACACAACCCAGTACACTAACTACTAGACCACGCACAACTCACAGATCTAGTAGAGGTGTGAGGGCATCAAACCAAGGCAGGAGATTAGGAAGAGGTATGAGCAGGGCTGAATATGATCACAAGCTCATTACTTCCATTGAAAAGGCTGTGGATCATATGGAGAAGCGAGAGGAGGAAATCAAACAATTAAAAGAGCCATGCACACAGTATCTGCTAAGTTTAGTGCCATTGTTACAGAAAGTGCCACCTGATAAGCAATGGGCAGCCAGACATGCCATATCAGAGACCCTGGGCAAATTTTAGATCACTCAGAGCCAGCCAGAAGAAAATATCTCCAACTATGTCCCTCAACAACACATGCCTCATGCCACTCATCAGTATCACTCATACCCACAACCATCTTACCAGAGTCACCGTGTGCATGACCCACCTAGTTACCCACCTATGCATATGGCAAACCTGCCATATGGGCAGCAGCCTCATTATCCAATGACAGGACCTATGCGTTTTGAGCAAGCTAATAGGTATCAAAGATCAGACACTCCAGTGTACACTGATTTAGCAGCTCAGACCCAGCCACAAACTACTTCTGAATCAGCTCAACAAGCTTTCATTCATGACACTGGTAGCATGTCTGATTATCTTGCACAACATGACTAGGAAGTGTGCCTTATAGGTAGTGTAAATCGTTATGTTTTATGTTAAAATTTGAAAGTTATTTTCACATACCTCAAAGTTATGAGGAGACGCTCCGTTGGTGTTATTGCACGGCGATAGTTTGTATCTTGTCGTTGAAGGGCATCCTTCAATTTGGTCAATAGACAATCAAAACTGTCAAAAAGACAGATGCATATGTTATTTGCTGATGCTGTTTGTGATATCAAAAAATTCTTTGGTGCACATATACATTATGTTTGTGCAAAACAAGTATCATCACAACATGGCCTAAAGAATTATTTGTGCAACCACTACCAACAAGAAATAAAAAAAATCGCTGGCCACAAGTGTCTTTACTGAGTTTCAGCTGTTCATAGATGCATGACATTGGTATAGGTAGAAATGTGTGTTACGTGGGGTTAGTACCTTAGGTTATTGATCAAAAATGAACGATGCTTATATACTATAGTAGTTACTGGGTACTCAAAATAAGCTATAGGTGTTAGGCAGTGTATGCATAACACACCAGGAACACGCATAATGGTAATATTAGTCTTTTAATGCATACACCTGATTGCTGAGTGTGTTGGTTTGTACATTGGAGTCCAACAGAGTGTGAAATAAGGCTCAGCAATGGCTAAAACATTAATTATTTAAATAACAAGAAAGACAAATGGTACAGAACAAACAAAACACATCTTAACTGCCCACAGACATTCTGGTGTAGCCAAAGAATTTGTCTGGATGCTGCCTCAAGTCACGATACAGTGTCCAAAATTGACCCTTCCTGCGCCGCTGTTGCAGTATGGGATGCACCCAGTATCTCCGTGTCCTTGGCCTGCGTCTCATATATGCTGCTACACATATTAGTAATAGCAAATCAGGATACATTTTCTCTAACAACAAAATCTCCTCACTCTCAAGCACTATGTCACCTCTCCTCAACTAACCCACAATGCTGTGAAGGACCACTCCCTTTTTATATTGGTGATTGCCCTTTAATTCCTTCATTGATCCACATGTCATCAATATATCTACTTTTAACCCTTTGGTTCAACTTTTTCTACCTCTTTCCTTAAACGCAAAACGCTACAAAAACGCATGCAAAACGCTACCGCAAAACGCTAGCAAAACGCAGCTAAATAATAAGACAAAGCGTTCCAAAATCCGCTAGCGTTTTGCGGATCTGCTAGCGGTTTTTGGTGTGCACCAGGCCTTACAGAGCTTGTGTTTTTCAGCTGCAATCAAATACAGCATTGTGTACTATTTCTAATGGCTACCTTCATTCTTTTTTTTATCAAGCAAAGTTTATTGAACATTCAAGGCACACATATATGCACATAGATATAATCTTGTGTCTAGTTACAATAGAAACAGTACTGTATGTGTGAAAGAAATGGAGCATCCAATTCACAATCATAGAACAGGCAAGTAAAGATATATATATATATATATTTTGTAAGGAGAGAAGGCTACCTTCATTCTTGAAGCCAAACTTTAATCACCCATGCCCAACCTCAACCCTTTCCTTACTGGCATGTAACCTTATGAAAAGATGAGGAGGAAAGGATCGGCACTGTGCAGATTGCTTTTATTTCCAAAAAGTAAGGCACAGTAAACAATGCACACAAAGGTGATCAAATGGAACATACCAGTGCTGCGGAGTGTTGTGGTAGCGGTGGGTGCTGGGCACTAATCGCCTGATGGCCGTTTGGCACTCAAATGCGCTTTCACGGAGGCTGTAATGTGGGCTCCATATTGGCCGGGCATAAACAGACTAGAGGCTCAGCGTTCAGCGTGCCTGCGCCATTCAGTACCTCCAATACCTCTCAAAACAGCCCAATAGAGCGTTCCACCACGGGTTCCTGGGAGGAGCGATTCCTATCTCCTACCAGCAGACCACACTTATTAGATGGCTGCTTATGCTATTGCATGCATGTGCCATCTGTAGGAAATCCAGGTGCCATTTAGTGGGCAAAAGTGAAAATGCAGCAGCTAGTGAAAGTGCTATAGAAAAGTTTAATTCAACATAGTGAAAATGTCTTAAAGACTGCAAGGCAGATATTTTCATACTGTTATATTATGTGATAATACAAGCGTGTGTGTGTGTGTGTGTGTGTGTACAAACACAGGTATATATACATTTATAAAAAATAATATATTTGCACCAAAAGAGTGACAAAAGGGTGTCATGGTTGGTACTTAAAAAAGGGGGGTGGTTATATGGAAGATTGACAGGATAAAAAAATGCAATAAGCATCATAGAAACCTGATGAGGCTGAGAAACAAGGCAAAGTCAGCCGTCTGGAGCCAAAAGTACATCCACATATACAGTATACTGTTTATCTATAACACATGCAAGGACTGCAGCAGATCCAGGAAAAAGGGGAGGGTGGTAGGAAGGGAAACGGGAAAGGATAAGGAAGGGAGGATTGGATTAAAGGACTTATGAGCCCAAAAACTTTAAAAAAGTGAAGTACCTTAATCACGTTTAAATGCACGTGCAGTTCCGCCGGATCCCCGCAGTGTAATAGCCCCCGACCCCACAGACGGGTCGGGCTCTCCTTCCTCTCCTAATATGGCCACGGCTGCGCAGTCCGCATACACGTGAATGTGACTGCTCAGCTCTAGGGCCTCCCCCCGATCCACGCACAGTAGCCCTACTCCATAGAGCCAAATTAATCCATGCCATGCACTGATGAGGATCAAACAATCCGAAATTAACAAGCTGACACATCATTGCATTCCAGCGGTTCTGGAGGTGTGTTTAGCTTCTAAGGGTAACAATGGTTAATTTGCATATATTCAGCAGTGTTGCACTGGGAGACATCTCAAGCTCACTCCAACCTGAATTATCGCAAATTCTTTCTGTTTTAAGAAAGCAAACTTTTGTTTTTCACCTAGATAAAATCTGCCGCAGTGACACCATAATGTGTACACTACACATTCCGTTTGGCAGGTAAAGAACGATTTGACAATGCGACACAAAATACCTAACTGGTAAGTGGTCCCGACATTCATTTGTGTACATGATAAACAGTGACCACATTTATGGTTATCCTGTGGCTGAGCACGTGTCAACCAATTGTCCTTTAGGGGGCTGTGAAATTCGCTTCTACTGACTCGTGAGCCTATAGTGGGGGCATGTCCAGGGGTTTAAGTATTGGTTCTCTCAGTAGTATATCCCAGTTTTTTTTGACAGTGTCCTTGATCCAGTCTGCCATTATTGTGTAGTCGAAGAAAAGTGGTACTTTATAAGAAGTCACAAAGTCTTTACTTTTTGTACCCCTTACAATGGAACTCCTGTCCAGCTTGTTAGCTTTTTTGAAAGCCTTTGTATGGACTCGGTTCATAACCTCTCCCAACAAGCCTTCTGCCGCACTCCTCAGACAGATAAAAAGTCAGCATTGCATCTATTTTTACGGTGTAGTTGGAGGAACGGGACAAAAGGCAAAGAGCGAGTAACATGTTCCGGGTGGAAGCTTGTGTTATGTAAAAGGGCATTGGATGCTGTGATCTTACGGTACCCTTTAGGGATTAAAGCGGAATATAACCCAGAATTTCTTCTTTGCTCTAAAAGATTATTTACAGCATAGAATATACGAACACAATGTTTTTTTTTTTTTTTTTGTAAAACAGCATTCAATGGGTTACATCACAGGGCTGACTCTTTCTTCTGCAGGGAGAACCCGCATCCGAACTGCTTATAATCTTATCTTGTGTACACATTCTTTACTTGATACATTTACGTAAACATTCTCTGGCTGTGCAGGACTTCAGCTGATGAGTGCTGAAGTGAAAAACAGATCAGAAATAACTGCTGGCAGCACCCAGAATTTCTTCTTTGCTCTAAAAGATTATTTACAGCATAGAATATACGAGCACAATGTTTTTTTTAAGCAAAACAGCATTCAAAGGGTTACATCACAGGGCTGACTCTTTCTTCTGCAGGGAGAACCCGCATCCGAACTGCTTATAATCTTATCTTGTATACACATTCTTTACTTGATACATTTACGTAAACATTCTCTGGCTGTACAGGACTTCAGCTGATGAGTGCTGAAGTGAAAAACAGATCAGAAATAACTGCTGGCAGCACTTAAAACAGAATGACAACAATTATAAATAAAATGGACCAGCAGCTTTCAAAGTAAATTAACTGAACTTTGTGAAGTTATAATATCTAAATGAATATTAATACTTGTGCACAAAAGCAAACATGATAATTGTATGGGTTGTAAAAAGTAGGAAAACACATTTTTGTTGAAAATTTTGTCACAGTTTTAAACCGCTTTAATCTGTCTTCATGAATGACCAGTTCTAAGTCCAAGAAGGCTATTTTAACATGCAAGATAGTTGCTGATCATATTGCCTTTGTTGCTGTTAATATAATGCATGAATTAATTTAAGGTGGCACAAGTCCCAGACCAAAACACTAAGACGTCTTCCACATATCTGAACCATGTCCTGAGTTGCCCAGTGAATGGATTTTTGGCAGAATCAATGTACTCCTTCCACCATGCCAAAAATAAATTGGCTTAGGTACATGAGGCAGCTTTTCCCATGGCGGTCCCTGAGGTTTGCCAATACCATTTGTTGTCAAAATTAAATGCATTGTGTGTTAAAACAAAATGCAAGCTATCCCATATGAAATTCTTGAATGTTTTGTTCTTGTCCGTACGATCCAAAAATGATTGAATGAGTTCATGGGGATCTGACTATATAGGCAATCTATGTCAATGGCTGCAAGCAAGTCGCCGTTGTGCCAAGACAAATCTTCTACTCCCCTTAGGACATCCATGGTGTCAGCTTAATAGTGTCAATTTCTTTGACTGTTTTGGAGTGTTCTTGTTTACAACGTTCCAAGACAATATCTTGTAACTTTGCTGCATGCTCTAGGTATGCTGATTTCCAGTTTTTTACAAACTCGTCGTCATCTTGATACTCGCATGGCTCCACCTATCTCCCGAAACCTCTTGCTGAAATCTTATCCTCCTTGTACTGTTGTAAAGTGATAAGAGTCCAGAACAGCTTGACTTCTTTCTCACTCAGCCTCTCCAGGTTCGTCTCCGCAAGCCTAGCACTCACCGTTTTATTGGATGTTGCGGACGACGCTGAGATTTTGAAGAAACTCTTAACTGCAGCTTCCTCCAATTCACTTTCGCTACCTGAATTACTGTCTTCTGGTCCTGAGCGAATATCACAATCTTGGCTTGAACTTGTGGACATGCTGTGTGCTCTAACTCAAGCATATAATCAGGATACAATTGTGGAGGAAGGGTGGTTGGCACTACAGCATGGGATAGCTGATACTTTGGGGGACAAGCAGGATTCACACACTTCCATCACTAGGATGCAGCTTGCTTATTCTGATCCAGGCAAATGGTTACACATGAACAGATGAGGAGGAGGAAAGGATCAGTATTGCAAATTGCTTTTATTTCCAAAAAGTGAGGCACATTAAACAATGCACACAAAGGTGATCAAATAGAACATACCAGTGCTGCGGAGTGTTGTGGTAGAGGTGGGTGATGGGCACTAATCACCTGTGGAACAAGGAAAAAAACAGAGAGCACTGCAAGATTTATATCATGAAATAATGGGTAAAATGTGCGTATCTAGAGCCAAAAACTAGTATAAAGAAAAAGAAAAAAGATCTCACAACGCACCAGATTACCAATATATCAAAGAGTAATGTTTATTAGTATCAAAAAAAAAACTACACATAACAAATCTGGTAAATATAAAACCACAATATTACAATAAATACAAAGTAGGGAGAAAAATACAATCCAGTAATTGGATAATGAAAACACCCTGTAATAAGGGTGGGGGTGGCTGCGAAAATAAGATCTGGTCGGTATGGGCTAGCAGTAATATAATAGGTCAGGGCGGCAAAATATATCTCCACGCTCAAATGACAAAATACTGTAAGCATACATAGATCTGAAAATCATATATACATATGTATGCACAACCTTAGTGAATAACCAAGAATATGTAAAATAAATAATATAAGTCCTAACAAGTAAAGAGTGTATAAGCAAAACACCACAATCTAGGGTAACCCAGTTAAACACCTTGCAAAAATAATGTAAATTTCAATCCAAACGTGAGACCTAAAAGCGCTGGACCAGCCAGCTACAGAGATTGCTAATAAAGTGAGCGATGCAGGAGCGTGTGGCCGCCGCGAGTGTTACCTGCTAGTGTCCCAAAACAGTGTGCCGGAAAGGTCGGAGCCACCAGGAGGGTCTGAAACGTGTGTCGCCGGACGAATTCCGGCTTCCTCAGAGACTATGCCCCCCCCCCTGCTTCGCTCACATCCGCTTTTATGCATAAGGATGCCTGGCCGCAATGAGGAGAAAAGGGGAGGCGCTGCATGGCCATGCAGCTACATTGACAGAGCGGCACCGTTCAGCGTTACATCACAGGGGGGGTTGGAGCAGTACAAACAAGGTGAGCTGGCAGGGGCGTAGCTAGGGGGGGGTCGGGGTAGGACACGTGCCCCCGGGCGCTAGGCCCCCAAGGGCGCCCAGCTGAGCTGTAGGGATTTTTTTTTTGGGAGGGGAGAAGCGCAGAGAAGAGGGAGAGCTGTGAGCAGCGGTGGAGAAGGGGGGCCATCTCCCCCCCCTTCCCTCACCTTAGTGCTCTCCCTCCCTCACTCTCCCCTCCACAACTAATGTCCGGGTGGCTGGTGCAGCGGGCGGGACTTACCTCCGTCTCGCTCCAGCGCCGGAAGTTCGGGTCCTGCAGCCACTGCTCTGGTCTGGACCAGACCAGAGTAGCGGCAAATCCAGCCCGCGCTGCGACGAGACGCAGGTAAGTTCCGTCTGCCGCTGCCAGCCACCCGGACATTAGTTGTGGAGGGGACAGCGAGGGAGGGAGAGCCCCCTAAGGTGAGGGAAGGGGGGGGGGAGACGTCCGCCCTTCCCCACTGTCCCCATAGCTCTCCCTCCACTGCGCTTCTCCCCTCCTGCTGGTGGACACCTGGCTACCTAATCTGAGGACATATACCCCTGCCTACATATACTGGGACATATACACCTGCCTACATATACTGGCCACATATACCCCTGACTACATATACTGGGCACATATACACCTGCCTACATATACTGGGACATATACCCACTGACTACATATACTGGGCACATATACACCTGTCTACATATACTGGGACATATACCCCTGCCTACATATACTGGGACACATACCCCTGCCTACATATACTGGGACATATACCCCTGCCTACATATACTGGGACATATACACATGCCTACATATACTGGGACATATATCCCTGCCTACATATACTGGGACATATACCTCTGCCTACATATACTGGGACATATACCTCTGCCTACATATACTGGGACATATACCCCTGCCTACATATACTGGGCACATATACACCTGGCTACATATACTGGGCACATATACCCCTGGCTACATATGCTGGGCATATATACCCCTGGCTACATATACTGGGCATATATACCCCTGGCTATATATACTGGGCACATATACCCCTGGCTATATATACTGGGCACATATACCCCTGACTATATATACTGGGCACATATTATACCCCTGGCTACATATACTGGGCACATATAACCCTGACGACACATACTGGGCACATATACCCCTGGCTACATATACTGGGCACATATACACCTGGCTACATATACTGGGCACATATACCCCTGGCTACCTGTTCTGTGGACATCTCTACCCCTGCCTACTTGTTCTGGGGACATCTATACCGCTGGCCACCTATTCTGGGGACATCTATACTGCTGGCCACCTATTCTGGGGACACCTATAGACCTGGGGCTACCTATTTTTGGGGAACCACTGCTGTCGGATTGAGAGTATTTTGGGGAACTGCTGCCAGGTGAGAGGTGTCTACCATATTAAGGGGGCATTCTGCCTATTTATGTGAAATGCTGTCTATGTATGTACCCCATGACTGCTGAATTTGTCTTGTTGGGGGCCTCAAGGTTACTGAATTTGACTTGGGGGCCTCATGATTTGTTGGGGGCATCAAGATCACTGAATTTGTCTTGTTGGGGGCCTAATGATTGTTGAATTTGTCTTGTTGGGGGCCTCATGATTGCTAAATTTGTCTTGTAGGGGGCCTCAAGATTGCTGAGTTGGTCATGTTGGGGGCCTCATGATTGCTGAATTTGTCTTGATGGGGGAGGGGGCTCATGATTGCTGAATTTGTCTTGGAACATGCTGGAAGGTACATACTGAGGAAGGGTGGGTGAGCGTGAACCTGCTAACTTCCTGTACATTTGGCTCCACCCATAACCACACCCACATTTCATGTGGCCACACCCCTTTTTTGGTGCTGCGTGCGCCACAGCCTTCACCTTAGGGGGCGCATTAATAGTATTTGTCCCCGGGCGCTGAAAGCCCTAGCTACGCCTCTGTGAGCTGGCGAGCGGGGGAGGAGAAAGAGTATCACTACAGGAATTCTCAAAAAATTAGCATATTGTGATAAAGTTCATTATTTTCTGTAATTTACTGATAAACATTAGACTTTCATATATTTTAGATTCAAATACACACAACTGAAGTAGTTCAAGCCTTTTATTGTTTTAATATTGATGATTTTGGCATACAGCTCATGAAAACCCAAATTTCCTATCTCAAAAAATTTGCATATTTCATCAGACCAATAAAAGAAAAGTGTTTTTAAAACAAAAACAAGTCAACCTTCAAATAATTATGTTCAGTTATGCACTCAATACTTGGTTGGGAATCCTTTTGCAGAAATGACTGCTTCAATGCGGCATGGCATGGAGGCAATCAGCCTGTGGCACAGCTCAGGTGTTATGGAGGCCCAGGATGCTTCGATAACGGCCTTAAGCTCATCCAGAGTGT
Organism: Hyperolius riggenbachi; assembly: GCF_040937935.1. Classification (NCBI taxonomy): domain Eukaryota; kingdom Metazoa; phylum Chordata; class Amphibia; order Anura; family Hyperoliidae; genus Hyperolius; species Hyperolius riggenbachi. The sequence continues at coordinate 350,730,738 of NC_090649.1, read as the reverse complement.
TGGGTCTTGCGTCTCTCAACTTTCTCTTCACAATATCCCACAGATTCTCTATGGGGTTCAGGTCAGGAGAGTTGGCAGGCCAATTGAGCACAGTAATACCACGGTCAGTAAACCATTTACCTGTGGTTTTGGCACTGTGAGCAGGTGCCAGGTTGTGCTGAAAAATGAAATCTTCATCTCCATAAAGCTTTTCAGCAGATAATAGCCCTCAATAGCCAATTTGTTTTTGTGCTATTGGGAACGGGAGATTGTCTTTGGGCCACCCTTGGAGGAGTTCCAGCCCCACATCATGGGCTGGTATAGATTTATTGACGATGTGTTTATGCTTTGGGGGGGCTCCATGGAGGACTGCGACAGATTCTTGAATGCTCTGAATAATAATAATATGAACATCCATCTAACCAGACATGTTCCTCTACAGACATCGACTTTTTGAACATCAAAATCAAAATTGATGCAGATGGTCATCTCAGTACGGATCTGTTTTACAAACCCACCTCGGTTAATTCTTTATTGCATTATCAAAGTGCGCACATCAAGCCTTTACGTAATAATAATCCTACTGGACAATTCCTTCGAGTACGCCGCATTTGTTCTAACACCAATGATTTCTCCTCACAGGCACGAGAACTATCAGATCGGTTTAAGGAGAGGGGTTACCCCAGGCGGGTGATCTCGCAAGCATATCAAAGGGGGAGAGCCATGGACAGATTCCAGTTGTTACATCAGACATCAAGAACTACTAGTCAATTGGTAAGATTCAGCACGGTTTATAATAACCAATGGAGAGATTTGTACCGTATACTCAATGGATCATGGCCAACGTTACTGTCAGATACAACTATTGCTCAATTCATTACACCAAATGCATCTATTTCAGCTAAAAAATGTCCTAGCCTCAAAGACAAATTATGCTCGAGTTCTTTCACTGAAGGAAGACAGAGGTGTAGCTATCCATGTGGTGATTGCAACATTTGCATGTACAGTATATGCAGCTTCAAAATGTGATTAATGATACCAAAGGTACCAAACAATATAGGATCAATGGTTATATCAATTGTAGAAGTAGGGGGGTCATTTATGTTATGACCTGCCCATGTGGTAAACTTTATGTGGGACAGACTAAAAATATGTTAAAAACCAGGATTCAACAACATTTATCAAAAATCAGATTGGCCCAACGAGATCTGGACAATGGTGAGACTTTGACATCAGTTGCATCCCATTTTTTGCTCTCACATGGGGGCTCCACGATGGGCCTTAAGGTCTGTGGCATAGACCAGATTAAATTGGGTATGAGGGGTGGCGACATTACAGGGGCACTACTTAAACAAGAGGCCAGGTGGATCTATCAGCTTGATAGTATGTCACCATCAGGCATTAATGAAGAGATTGATTGGTCTGGTTATTAAGGATAGTATTACTCAGCTGTTGTCAAGTACCTTGTCGAATGATCTTGTCTTCATAATTATATGTTGTACTTTCAATTTATATTTATTCTTGTTTTTCTCTCTTATACAGCAGATCTGATTATGTTTTGCAACATGTCTATGCATTTGCCAAACCGTTTATACATGGACCTCTGTATGGACCCTGTTATTCTGATCTTCATGATTAAATTTTGGGACTTCATGTGAATATGGGACCCCATTCTCTTGGTCTACACAGGCCTCCTTAATTGCAATGGACTTTTATTCCGGATTCTTCTGGACATTTATTCCGGATCCCTTTCAGATTTCCTGGATCCCCTTCGGATTCTTCTGGACATTTATTCTGGATCCCCTTCGGATTTCCTTGTTCTCCTGTTGCGTGTCATCCTGCTGTCTTTGTTAGGGTATATGGCAGCACACTCACATATATAGGGATTTGAACTTGCCCTTTTAATAGATGGTCCAATAGGGATGTGCTTTTTTGGTTTAAGCACCCAATGCAAAGATGCACATATTTAATGTAAGTTATATTATCAGGTTGCTATTATATGCGTGCGTATAGACGCCTTATTTGTGAATATTGCATATAACTATTGTTGCTCTTGTATCCACTTCTGTATACGCTAGGGCACTGGTTTCCTGGGCAACTATCTATTTACTCAACTTCCGACTCTCTATGCTGCGCTCCAGCGTGGTTTCTTCCGCCTTCCTCCTTCCTCCGTCTTGTCTTAATAGCGGTGACATCATATCCGGTTGACGTCCGCTCCTCTCGGCGCACGCCCTCTTTCTTCTATTTCAACGCCGGACTGGCGTTCACAAACACAGTGTCCTCTCCTCCTCTCAAAGCGGGGTGACGCCCGCGAACCTGGTGGAATGTCTGAGGGGATCCCAGTCTCTCTCCAGCTGCGTCTTTAACACATCCCGGGCTAAGTATCTCTTCATTTAATTTCACTCCTTGTCTCTCATGCACTTTAACTATTAGCCTGCTCCTATTATCAGTATTGTTATTTGCAGTCCTTGCCATTTATAATCCATTGGTTTGTTTGCACTCAGCCCTTTGTTCTATAGATGAATTTCATTGTATTTTCATTGTGCACTTTATATTTATATAGATACTGAACCCGGGTTCTACCACTGGTGGGCTCTTATTTGTAGCCCACCAAGTTGGCATTCATTTCCATGTGGAATTATTCCATCATTTATATGTGTATACACACATTTATATACACATACAGGTTATATACCATACTGCAGCTGGTGCTTTAGGACTATGTGGTCTCTTCTATAATTTATCCTCCCTGGCGGTAAGCCCGAGCTGAGCTCGGGCTATGCCGCGCAGGGGGAGATCTCAGCCCCTGGTGGGGCGATTTTCACCATTCAAAGTGCTGTGCGCGCAGCCAGCACTTTGCTAGCCGCGCGCACAGCTTGATCGCCGCTGCTCTGCGGCGATCGTCCGCACGCAGCGGCGGAAGAGCCCCCCCCCCGCCAGAGCCCTGCGCTGCCCGGACCAATGAGTTCCAGGCAGCGCTATGGGCTCGATCTGGTGCGCCTGACGTCAGGACGTCGGCTGACATCCATGACGACATCCCGATCGTCGCCATGGCGACAGGAGAAGCCAAACAGGGGAGTGCGTTATATACGCATTCCCCTGTTTGCTATTGATGCCGGCGACGATCGCACTAGAGGGACACATGCGCCCTTTAGTGGTGTTTCATGTAGCTACCACTCTGGTAGCTTTACATGAAACCAAAAAAAAAATGTAAAAAAAAAGGATTTTTGCCCATTTGCAAAAAAAAAAATTAACCGCCAGGGAGGTTAAATGTTTTTATGCATTGAAATTCCCATTGTGTCAATGATTATCATGTATATTTCTTGAAATAAAATTGTTATATTATCCAATCAATTAGAGTGGTGCTATATATGTGGGCCTTCTTTCTCTATGGTATAGCTCTTAATGGTGGGCCCTCAGCTCGCTCCTGGTTTACAAGTGTTGCGGACAATTTCTTTAGTGAAGCAGTCATTTCTGCAAAAGGATTCCCGACCAAGTATTGAGTGCATAGCTGAACATAATTATTTGAAGGTTGACTTTTTTTGTTTTAAAAACACTTTTCTTTTATTGGTCGGATGAAATATGCTAATTTTTTGAGATAGGAAATTTGGGTTTTCATTAGCTGTATGCCAAAATCATCAATATTAAAACAATAAAAGGCTTGAACTACTTCGGTTGTGTGTATTTGAATCTAAAATATATGAAAGTCTAATGTTTATCAGTACATTACAGAAAATAATGAACTTTATCACAATATGCTAATTTTTTTAGAAGATCCTGTATATATACATATAGGCAAACCATCCACATCTGTAATCATTATATAATCTTATTTAAAATGCAATAGACATAAATTAGAAAGGTCAGAATAGACATATAAATGATAAATTATTTAATTTGATCGTTGAGGGGTAAACGGCCTGGAGGTTCAATCAGAATGGAGGAGTAGCAGTAACCGACCAAGAAATACTATTCCAAGCACAATGCCATCTAGTGGGGGAAATCTGTAATTCAAGCAGTTCATAGAAAAAACACAATGAGTAGAGAAAAATATAATGGAATATCAACATGGAGGCAGTCTGGTGAAACCACAATTAGAAAAGCACAGTTCATGCCAGGGCATGCAAAGAAATGAAAGAGGTGGAGGCAAGGCAAACAATGGAAACAGACTCACGGCTGTCCACTAAGGGAGAGAAGAAGGTATTAAGGAACCTATGCAGCACAGAGAGACTCACGACTGTTGGCTGACAAAAATCTAGGTGGGTAAAAGAAATAAGGAAAAACCATGAAAGTGAATGAATAATAATATATAATAATGGTGAAAGAAAATGCAGTGATGAAATCCATCATGTCACATGTTACACGTGTTGTAAAGAGATATGTGTAACGATCTATCAAGGATCAGTGTCACACTCAGAACCTTGATTATTAGTGATCCGCAGAATCACTAATACAAGGATTTGCCCGATTATATAGCAATCTGTGGAATTGCCAATAATGCGGGCTGATCAAAAGGTAGTAGACACAAGAAACAAATGTAGAAAAATACAATACAGTGTAAATTCACAAGTTTGTGGAAATGTCCACCACACTGTAATTCCTCAGGAGGTGTGGTTACCTCTGAATGGGAACCCCGTGTGTGAGATCCTCCAAGGGAAGCAGTGGAGGAGTCTCGGCCTCTAGCAGTAATGGTCTGCTAGGGGTGGGCGTCTCAAAGAGACAAGCCTCTGATAGAGACCCTACAGTGGGAGACGTTCCACTGAAGGGAGAAAGGTCAGACAAAATGAGGTTCGGCAACAGATCAGGCGGCAACAGTACAGAAACGTGAGACAAGAGAATAGTCAGAAACCAAGCCAATAGTCAATAACGGCACGGGCTGGCGAAGCACAGAATCAGGAAACGGAAGGATAGTCAAGACAGGCACAGAGTCATACACAATAAATCAATACGGTTCAATATGCGTATATATTGGCGATAAACCAGTATATAACGCAATATCAAATACAAAGCTAGCTAGGTGTGACAAGAGTCAGGGTCCTGCCGGATTATCACACAGGAACTGAATAGGTCTGAGTGCTGACACAGGGTATCGCAAACACAGAAGAAGTGCGATTGAAAAGCACTTCCTTAAATACTGCCTGAGAGAGAAGTCCCCACCCCAAGCAGTAACCAATCAGAGCAGGCTAAAAACATCAGCTGAACTCCAGGTCAGCTGACACGCTTTCTAGGTGCATAAAGGAGCCTAGAGGCAAGATGGCAGAGCCCTGGTGAGCAGCACGCTGGTGAGTTTGGTGCGGTGCGCCCGGAAGGTCTTGCGCGGCGGATGCACACAAATTGCTGCATTCCGCATTGGAAGGTCCGTCTGCCGGAATGGATGCGACCATATTTCCGCAATCCGTCCGGCGTCGTGGAATTTCCGTTACAGTACCCCTCCATCTAGACGTGGACTCCGGACACGTCCCACCCGGCCTGTCAGGATGAAGCTCATGGAACCGTTTTCTAATATTATCTGCATGTAAATCACCTGCTGCAACCCAGGATCTTTCCTCAAGACCGTACCCTCTCCAATGCACCAAATACTGCAGTGAACCACGAACTCGTCTGGAGTCTAAAATCTCCTCAACCTCCCATTCAGGTTCACCATTAACTATGACAGGGTGAGGAGGGGGGAATCCACCTGAACAGCCGGCTTCAAGAGCGACACATGAAAAGCTCTCCCCACCTTTAGAGAAGGAGGTAAACTGACTTTGTAAGTAACGTGATTAACCCTTTCGGAAATTGGATATGGTCCAATATACCTGGGCCCCAGTTTCGCGGACAGCTGTCTCAGAGCTATATGTCGAGTTGATACCCAAACTTTGTCTCCTGGTTTAAACTCTCACTCCACAGATCGTCTCTTATCTGCCTGCCTCTTCTGTATGCAAAAAGCCTTTTTCAAATTTTCTCTGACATTAGCCCAAATCCTTTTAAAAGATTTCTGCCACTCCTCCAGAACAGGGAACGGAGAGGCCGTCATGGGCAAGGAAGAAAATTTGGGAAACTTCCCATTGACTACCTGAAAAGGCACATACCCAGAGGACTCATTCCTGAGATTGTTATGTGCGAACTCTGCAAATGGTAGAAACTCTGCCCACTGGTGTTGGGCGTCCGACACATAACATCTCAGGAACTGTTCCAAGGACTGATTGATCCTTTCCGTCTGACCGTTGGTCTGCGAAAAAGACAATGACATACCCATCCTCTTACAGAAGGCCCGCCAGAATCTCGAGACAAATTGGACCCCTCTGTCCGAGACAAAGTTTTCCGGAATGCCGTGTAATTTGAAAATATTTTGAACAAAAAGATCAGCTAATTCTTGAGCAGTAGGGAGACCACTCAATGGCACAAAATGAGCCATCTTACTGAATCTGTCTGTGACTACCCATATGACAGTCTTTCCATTGGAAACAGGAAGTTCTCCCACAAAGTCCATGGAAATGTGCGTCCATGGCTCCTGAGGGGAGGGCAGAGACTGTAAAGTTCCGGCGGGAGCCTGTCGGGATGGTTTGCTCCTAGCACAGGCAGTACAAGCTTTAACAAATTCCTTGCAATCAGGTTGTAATGATGGCCACCAGACAGATCTACATAACAACTCTTGGGTTCTGGTAATGCCAGGATGTCCGGCATTCTTATCTCCATGAAACAATTTCAGAACTTTGGGACGCAACTGACAAGAAACATACAGAACCCTTTCCGTTTCCCTTCTGGAACTTCTAATTGAAAAGGACTTAGAAGGCTAGCAAGATATTCAACTATTTTGGTGGCTGCCAGGATGATCTCTTTGGCTCGAATATTTTCCGGAGAAGGAGATGGGGTTGTTTCAGGCTCGAAACAATGTGAAAGACCGTCTGCTTTAACAATCTTACTCCTTGGTGTAAATGTAATTATAAAATTAAAACGGGAGAAAAAGAGAGCCCATCTAGCCTGTCTGGGGGTGAGTCTTTTAGCTTTTTTAATGTACTGTAATTTTTTATGATCCGTGTACACAGTTATTACATGCTCTGCCCCCTCCAACCAGTGGCACCACTCCTCAAACGCAAGCTTGATGGCCAACAATTCCCTGTTTCCAACATCATAATTCCTCTGGGCAGGAGAGAACTTCCTAGAAAAAAAAGCACAGGGATGAAGCTTGTTTTGAAGTCCTGAACGTTGAGACAACACTGCTCCAACTCCAACCTCCGAGGCATCCACCTCCACTAGGAAAGGATAAGCAACATCTACATGACGTAGTATAGGAGCAGAACAGAATGCCTCGTTCAGAGAAGAAAATGCCGCACATGCTTCCTCTGACCAATGAGTGGCATCAGCCCCTTTTTTTGTCAAATTAGTAAGTGGAGTTACCACAGAAGAGAAACCCTTGATACATTTCCTATAATAGTTCGCGAATCCCAGGAATCTCTGTAGTGCTTTAAGCCCAGATGGTTGTGACCAATCACTCACAGCAGAGACCTTCTTGGGATCCATAGACAACCCTGTCGTGGAGATAATGTATCCAAGAAAGGCAATCTCCTTTGCCTCGAAAACACATTTTTCTAATTTTGCAAATAATTGATTCTCCCTGAGTTTTTGTAGCACATACTTAACATGTTGGTGATGTTCAGTGAGATTTTTAGAAAATATCAAGATATCATCTAGATATACGATTACGAAGTGACTCAGTACTTCCCTAAAGATCTCGTTAAACTCCTGAAAGACTGCAGGAGCGTTACACAACCCAAAAGGCATCACCAAGTATTCGTAATGCCCCTTGGGAGTGTTGAACACCGTCTTCCATTCGTCCTCTTCCCTAATACGAATCAAATTATAAGCCCCTCTGAGATCTAATTTTGTAAATACAGAAGCCTCGGAAACTTGTGTAAACAGATCATCGATTAGCGGCAGTGGATAACGATTCTTAATCGTGATCTTATTTAGACCCCTGTAGTCAATACAGGGGCGCAAACCTCCGTCTTTTTTTTTAACAAAAAAGAATCCCGCTCCTGCAAGAGATCTCGAAGGGCGGATGAAACCCTTCTGTAGATTCTCCTGAATATAATCATCCATGGCCAGTTTTTCCGGGTGAGAGAGGTTATATAGGTGGCCCCTAGAAGGCATGGTTCCTGTTTTCAAATCAATTGGGCAGTCAAAGGGTCTATGAGAGGGTAATTGATCTGCTGCTCGAGGACAAAAAACATCAGAATAGTCTTGGTATTGTGGAGGCACTCCTTCTACATGAACCTTAGTAGAACACAAAGCTATACTTTGTAGACAATGCTGTGAACAATAAGGAGACCAAGTAGTCAGCTGCCCATCCCTCCAATTAAACTGAGGAGAATGTAACCATAACCAGGGTAAGCCTAATATCACTGTAGAGGTAGACATTTTTATTTTTTTTCAAATATTTTTTTTTTATTAGTATTGTGCATACAAAATGATAGTTATTTCTATTAAACAATTTTTATACATTGTTACATCAATACTAGATTTACAGATTTACAGAATACAGATTCTTAATGACTACATTTTAGGCATGCAAAATAACATGTCATCAAAGCTTTCTAGTCAGATCCAGGAAATGTTAGTATGTTAAAGTTAAGGTCTCTGAAATTGTTAATTCCTGGATTCTTATTTCACATTGTCTTTGTCCTTAATCCAATATTATCTGTTTCTGTCCATAAGACAACATTTTATCTATAAACAACTACACACTACTACAGTTCTCCAGTCATCCCTTCCCCGTTTCCCTCCCCCTTGTATGAGTCCCTCAAACAAATTGGTCATATATTTGAACCTTCATATTTCCAATAATCCCAAATAACCCCCAATTTTACCCTTTAAGTACCACTCAGTATCTTTAAAAAAAAGTCATCAGTTGTATTATTTGAGTTCTATTATATGTTTTTTCGATGAAGGGCTGCCATGTTTTAAAAAATTTTGGTATAGTTTTGGGTTTCATTCGTTCCAGTGATAGGCGTTCTAAATGCAGTAAATGATTAAGAAGTATTATTGCTTCTGTCAGTAATGGCGGGGATGTATCTAACCATCTTTTCATAACTGTCTTTTTTGCAGCTAGTAAGCATAGATGTTCCCATTTAGTGATTGAGGGAGATTCTTTCCTTCTGTTTGTTTAATATTGTAAAATAGGCAAAATAAGAGATCAGCCACTCTTTGATTATGAGAAATATCGTTCATCATGTCTATTATATCCTTCCAAAATTTCTGAATGCAGGTACAAAGCCACAGCATATGGTTTAAATTTGGAGATAAGCTACCACACTTTGGACATTTTACCTCTGCGTCTAAGTTAGGAGAGTTGTAAGGTTTCATGATGGGGATGTAGGCTCTATACAAAGTTTTGAGAAACATTTCTCTCCATTCTTCACTACTTATTGACCATCTGACGGCTTCCCACCCTTTTTTAGCATATTCTATAAATTCAGCCCTTGGAATATCCGCTAAATCTGCCCATTTATGCATTTGAGAATAATAATCCTTGCGTTGAATTTGCGCCTCTTTCAAAAAGGCATAAATCCAGGACAAAGACTGTTTTTGTTTTGGACCACTCAATAAGTCTTCAAATTTAGGGTGCGTTTTGATGGTCCCTGTTCCTCCTGTGGCTTTCATTACGAAACTTTTAACTTGTTTATAGTAATAGTCATGATTTGAAAGTATTTCCTTCATTTTAAGGGTCTCTTCCCATTTCAGCAACCTCCCTTCTACACCCAAGAAATGACCTAAGTTGGTTATTCCCATTGCTTCCCATTGTTGATAGGCCTCATGCATAATCCCAGGTTTGAAGTTAGGATTTTTTGTGAAGGGCCATTGCAAGGAAATGTGCGGTGGCAAGCCGTAATTTTTCCTGACTTCCTTCCATGTATTTATGGTATCTCTTATCAAGATATTTTGTTTGATGTTCGTGGGTAGGTTACGTAAAGGGGTGTGGAGTACTCCTATAAGAGAATATGAGGACACTATTGCAGCATCAAGTTCTATAGATGTGTAAAATGATGTGTCATTTAACCAGTCCCGTACATGTCTAAACAGTGCTGATAAATTATATGTTCTCAGGTCTGGGAAATTAAGACCAATGTGGGAAATGGGTGCTTTTAACTTTGCTAATGCTATTCTTGGTTTTTTTGATTTCCAGAGGAATTTAATAAACGCTGTTTCTAAGCGTTGGATGTCTTTGTTTTAATAATATTGGGAGGTTCTGTAAGGGGTATAATAGTCTAGCTACACTGAACATTTTTATTATTTGTACTCTCCCTGCTAGAGACAATGGTAATTGTTCCCAAGATGCTATTTCCTTTATAACCTTTTGGATTAAAGGGGTATAGTTCAAGTTGTATAATTGATCCATCTGCCGTGGAAGTTTGATTCCTAGGTAGGTAATGAAGGAACTCTTATAGTTTATCCGTACCGTCTCCATAGCCAGACAATATTTATTAGTCTGCCTTGGGGATAAGAATAGTAGCTCACTTTTATGGTAATTTATGGCAAACCCTGAGGAGGCTCCAAAAACCTGTATATGATCTATGACCTTTTTTATATCTCTCTCCGGGTCCGACATAAATAATAAAATGTCGTCTGCAAACAGTGCAGACATGAGTTTATGTTGTCCTATCGAAATTCCTTCAAATATCCTGTTCTGGGCAAAGGAGCACGACAGGGGCTCTAATGCTAAATTGAACAGAAGTGGAGATAAAGGGCAACCCTGTCGTACCCCCCTGCCCAGCCCAAATACCCCACCATTCAGCCCCATCAAAGATATACATGCCTGTGGGTTAATATGCATAAGATCTACAAAGGACATGAATTTTCCCCCAAATCCATATTTTGTCATTACTTCAGTTATCCATGACCATTCAATACTATCGAAGGCCTTCTCTGCGTCAAGCGTCAGGAGGGCCTCCTTATTTCCCATTCCCACATTAAGCCTGTGTCTCTCCAGAACTAATAGAGCTTTTCTGATGTTGATTATACCACTACTATTCTTAATAAATCCTGTAACGATTGCGGAATCGTCTCCGTGGTCAGCGCACCAGACGTGCGCTGACGCGGCGGATTTCCTCCACAAGCGTATAATTGAAGACACCCAGGCTAGGTGCTATGCACCTGCAGAGGGAAATTCATGTCGGCAGGTGGAGCTGTGGAGTGCAGAGGAACAGCTCCTCTGCCCTACCACACACGCCAGACAGGAATTGTACGAAGGGAAGAAACGCAATCGCAAGAGAAGCGATTGAGAGTGAGCACAGAGACAGATTGTGTGTGTGTGTGCATAAAATTAGTTGCCAACCCGCGACTGTGCACACACCACAGCAGATAAGATGCAGGAACGCGATCGCGAGAGGTGCGATCGCCAGACGTGACACAAGGTTACAGCAAGGCGGAGCACGAGAGTAGCAAAGGCACAGCAAATAATACAATAAGGAGATACGGAAAATAACAAACGCTAGCTAACCGCGAACACCGCACTCATTCGTAACAGTGCACGCGGTTATGCGCGGTCTACACGTAATAAGCACAATAGAGACAAGCACGCCTAACTAACCATTAACAGACAAACATGAAACAGAGGACGCGAGCGCTTGCTTAACGGTTACCTCACCGAGCCTCCAGCAAGCGCAGCAGACAAGACAGACACACGAAAACAGGGACAAGCGACAGAAGGATCCCCAGCGCTAGCGAAAAGTGGCTAGCGCGATCCCAGAAGACAGAACAGAAGGATCCCCAGTGCTAGCGAAAAGTAGCTAGCGCGATCCCAGGAGACAGAGTAGCAGAACAGAAGGATCCCCAGCGCTAGCGAAAAGTGGCTAGCGCGATCCCAGAAGACAGAACAGAAGGATCCCCAGCGCTAGCGAAAAGTGGCTAGCGCGATCCCAGGAGACAGAACAGAAGGATCCCCAGCGCTAGCGAAAAGTGGCTAGCGCGATCCCAGGAGACAGAACAGAAGGATCCCCAGCACTAGCGCTAGGGCGAGTGCGATCCAAACACACGGCAGACAGAACAGATGAGGTAGGCAGAAAAAAACGCTGTTCCAACCTACACTCCAGACTCAATCAGAAGGATCCACAGCCGCTAACGCTAGGGCTTGTGCGATCCAAACACAAGACAGACGGAACAGGCAAAACAGATAATGCAATCCTAACTGCACTAGGGAAATTGCCTAGTGCATTCCCACGAATTACACTAAGATAACCTTAACAAACGGAATGGCTGACACTCCAGGAGTGTCCATCAGGAACAGACCATGAAAGGGAAATGTCCAGCAAAGCATTCTGGGAGCAGAATGCTTTTATAGTGCCAGTCATCAAAAGAAGGCAGGTAAGGGATTTGCATGACTAATGTATGCAAATTCCTCAGCAACACAAGCTGCAGAACTGACAGAAGGTCTCTCTTAAAGAGACCTGCAGAATGCAGACGTGAACAGTGGTCAAAACGCTGCCTGTCTGCACAGGCAGCTGAGCAGATTCTCACAGTACCCCCCCTTCTAGGATCGAATTCCAGACGACCCTCAAAACTGATATCTCCAAACCATTCTAACAGAAGACTCATGAAGGTCGGGGCAGCCCGACAAGGTCCAATTCCAGAGTCAGTCCACCCGAAACCGACCTCATCGGAAACAGAAGCCACCGAAACATGCCCATCAGTACTACCAGTCTCAGTATAACACCCATCAGGACTGTGAACGCCAGAGAAGAAGCCATCGACACCCTCCAGACAATACCCACCACCTTCCAAGGAGCGTCCGAAAATACCAAATCTGCCACAAAACCTGTTCGAAGTGTCTCTTTCAAAACAAAAGCCGCTGTTGATCGTATTCAGGGTACCAAGCAAAACTTCTCTCGGAATCTCCCAGAACGCCTTGAAGCTCCGCAGAGATTCCAAGAAGCCAGAACGCTCACCAGGCTCACATGGAGAGCTACCAAGCACCCCCATGGAACCTATGACAGTTCCAGATTCAGAATTAGCAGGACACCCATCAAGATCAGGACTTTCAGGCACCACTTCTGGGCATGCAAGCAGGCAGGCTAAATCAGAACATGTCTCCACCGAGGAAGCATCTGAGTACGCTGGTAACCGAGGCACACTTGGGCTTTCTGGATCACAGAGCACACTGGGGTACACCAGCACAGGAGAAACCTCAGGACATGTCGGGGAACTGCCAACCTCAGAGTCCGATACGAGAAAACCAAAACCAGGACCGGGCATAAGTTCATCACGAGTACTGGTACTGGCCACAGGCACTGGTCTTTCAAAAGAAGACTCGGACTCAAATTCAGAAATTTCTGTGACTGCAATATCATCATTCACTACACAGGCGTGAAGCTCCATCAGAGCTGAAAAGGTAGCTAGCAAGGCAGCAATGCCTACTGAAGTGGGCAACACCTCAGAAGGACTTGGGGGGCAGGAGACGTCTCCTACAAGTTCTGCACCCCTTAGGAGGAACTCTGAGATCTCCAGGAGGTCAGACAGGACCTCAGGAACATCCTTTTTCAAGTCTCCTAAGAAGGATTCTAAACTATCCATGTTACAGGGCAAAGCTTGAACTTTATTTTGTGGCAGATGTCCCAGGGAAGGTTCCACCATAAACTGAGACTGAATTTCATCATCAGGACAGGAATACACAGAAATATCTAGTGAAACTAACTCTGGCCTTCTGAGTTTCATTTCACTGCAGGGAAATTCCTCCATAGAAGTCAAACCCGACTGCAATTCAAAAATAGCAGAGAAACAGGTAACAATGGTTGCAATACCTAGACGTGCCTCTAGGGACACTGCAGGAGATTTTAAACAAGGTAGTATTGACTCATCCAGATTACTGAGTGGAGAGTCAGTACTTACTTCAGAATCAGACTCGCAAATGTCAATGCGAGTGGACATAATGTCTTTATTCATGATACAGGGCAGGCTCAGAGACATCTTCTCTGGACAGAGCAAAGGTGCTTCAGTATCAGGTTCACAAAACCAAAGTGCTGTCTCATTCTTAGACTCGGCTAACGATGTCGAATCCGAGGAGACAGAACGCAAAATTTGCGAATCCATAATCGCTTTAGGTTGCGAAATCGAACACTCCAAAGACAGGGATTCTGAGGTCTCCAGGCTGGATTGCTGGATCTCAGAAACGCCAGCTGACAATGTACCTTTACAAACGTCACCTGAATGACGTACACTTAATTCATTCAGAATCATTTTCCACATACAAATCAGCGGAGTCACAAAGTCAAATTCACACCCCTCTTTTTCTCTTAGGGCGGAAGCATAACTTATACATGCTCTCAAGACAGATTCACTTCTGGCAATGTAGTACTCACAAAACGACTCTGAATCGTTCTCCAATTCATACGACAACGCTTCGAGCTGTTTTTTCTGGAACGGGGGCTCCCATTCACACCTGACTAGGTCTGAGCATTCATACTGAACAATGTTAGAGGAAGTTGTGGCAACAACATGAGGAATCATATTAATTTTACTCTTGAAACTGCATAGTTTGGGAATTTTCCCCATAGCAAGATCATAGATGGAGGATCTTAAAGTAGTACTGAGAGAAGAAGATCTGTTTTTACATGACAAGGGATCCCACAAATTATTGACAAAACTGACACACTCACACCGATAACAATCGGTCGGAACATCTAAGAAACAGGCATCAGATCGCACAGATTTAACCTCTAAACAAACGGGAGAAACTCCATCAGAATTCACGCAGGTGTCCACAGTCGAGGCACACCCATTCATTTCAGGTCGCACAGTGTCCAAACTCACTTGCTTTACCCCAGAAAGACAGGAATAATCATGTGGCAATGGTGTCTCTTTATTGGAAATAATTGGTTGGTGTGTGTGCAATTCGTCCAAAATAGTCTGCCACACATAAATCACCAGATCCACATCACACTCATCACATTCATCAGAATCGATCAAAAGGTACATAGAGTCGAGACAATCATTCAGGTCATCCGCGCTCTTTGCGATATAAAAATCGCAAAAGGCTTTCCAATCGAAATCAAACTCTTCCAACAAGGCCCCAATCTCCCATGAGGCAAATGGCGGTTCAAACAACCCAGTATCTAGGTAATCTCCATATGGGTTGGGGTCAGGAATGAGGACAGACTTTTTAACTGCTTTAATGTAGTGTGTGATCCTACCTATAATAGGATCCACATATGCCTTTGCCTCAGGCAATGACATCTGAAACAAATCGAAGGTTCCCTCTGCCCTGGGAATTTTGGTTTGGCTGGACATTTCTGTAACGATTGCGGAATCGTCTCCGTGGTCAGCGCACCAGACGTGCGCTGACGCGGCGGATTTCCTCCACAAGCGTATAATTGAGGACACCCAGGCTAGGTGCTATGCACCTGCAGAGGGAAATTCCTGTCGGCAGGTGGAGCTGTGGAGTGCAGAGGAACAGCTCCTCTGCCCTACCACACACGCCAGACAGGAATTGTACGAAGGGAAGGAACGCAATCGCAAGAGAAGCGATTGAGAGTGAGCACAGAGACAGATTGTGTGTGTGTGCATAAAATTAGTTGCCAACCCGCGACTGTGCACACACCACAGCAGATAAGAAGCAGGAACGCGATCGCGAGAGGTGCGATCGCCAGACGTGACACAAAGTTACAGCAAGGCGGAGCACGAGAGTAGCAAAGGCACAGCAAATAATACAATAAGGAGATACGGAAAATAACAAACGCTAGCTAACCGCGAACACCGCACTCATTCGCAACAGTGCACGCGGTTATGCGCGGTCTCCACGTGATAAGCACAATAGAGACAAGCACGCCTAACTAACCATTAACAGACAAACATGAAACAGAGGACGCGAGCGCTTGCTTAACGGTTACCTCACCGAGCCTCCAGCAAGCGCAGCAGACAAGACAGACACACGAAAACAGGGACAAGCGACAGAAGGATCCCCAGCGCTAGCGAAAAGTGGCTAGCGCGATCCCAGAAGACAGAACAGAAGGATCCCCAGCGCTAGCGAAAAGTAGCTAGCGTGATCCCAGGAGACAGAGCAGCAGAACAGAAGGATCCCCAGCGCTAGCGAAAAGTGGCTAGCGCGATCCCAGAAGACAGAACAGAAGGATCCCCAGCGCTAGCGAAAAGTGGCTAGCGTGATCCCAGGAGACAGAACAGAAGGATCTCCAGCGCTAGCGAAAAGTGGCTAGCGCGATCCCAGGAGACAGAACAGAAGGATCCCCAGCACTAGCGCTAGGGCGAGTGCGATCCAAACACACGGCAGACAGAACAGATGAGGTAGGCAGAAAAAAACGCTGTTCCAACCTACACTCCAGACTCAATCAGAAGGATCCACAGCCGCTAACGCTAGGGCTTGTGTGATCCAAACACAAGACAGACGGAACAGGCAAAACAGATAATGCAATCCTAACTGCACTAGGGAAATTGCCTAGTGCATTCCCACGAATTACACTAAGATAACCTTAACAAACGGGAATGGCTGACACTCCAGGAGTGTCCATCAGGAACAGACCATGAAAGGGAAATGTCCAGCAAAGCATTCTGGGAGCAGAATGCTTTTATAGTGCCAGTCATCAAAAGAAGGCAGGTAAGGGATTTGCATGACTAATGTATGCAAATTCCTCAGCAACACAAGCTGCAGAACTGACAGAAGGTCTCTCTTAAAGAGACCTGCAGAATGCAGACGTGAACAGTGGTCAAAACGCTGCCTGTCTGCACAGGCAGCTGAGCAGATTCTCACAAATCCTACCTGGGAGTTACTCACCAGTTTTGGTAATATATCTGACAGTCGATCGGCCAGTATTTTAGTGAACAATTTGAAATCAACATTTAATAATCAAATAGGCCTGTACGAATCTGGTTCTAACAGGTCTTTCCCATGTTTAGGTAAAAGCTTAATGCATGCATCATTAGCTGTGGGAGGAAGCACTTTTTGTTTATAAATAGTATTAAACAGGGTGGCCATCGAGTCTCCCACTTCCAGCTTTAAAATCTTAAAAAATTCTGACGATAGACCATCTGGTCCTGGTGCTTTACCCAGGGTAAGAGACTTTACGGCATTTGTTATTTCCCCTGATGTGATATCCGCATTTAACCATTCTAGGTCATCTTCAGAAATTTTTGGGAGGTTTACCTTTTCTAGGAATGATTTTTGGGCGGTGGTATCATTCACTTTTGAGGAGTATATTTTTTTGTAGTATTCACAAAAGACCTCTATTATTTTTTCCCTCTCATGAACAATTTCCCCATTAGTACCTTTTAACTGTGAAATAATCATTGGCGGATGTTTGGCTCTGGTCATATTTGCCAATAATTTCCCAGATTTGTTTCCCCATTTAAAAAATGTTGCTGCCCCATGTACCCTATATGCTTTGTCATATTTTTCTAGACAAATATCACAGTTTTTTTTTATCCTGCAGCCATGTCTCTCTATTTTCCGCTGAAGGATCAGATTTGAATGCTAAGTATGAATTTCTGACTTTAATACAGGTGGACATATACTTTTCTAATGCTTTTTTCTTATATGTAGAAGAGTAAGCCATTATCTGTCCTCTCAATACTGCTTTGGCTGTCTCCCAAAATAGTATTGGTTGGTTTAGATGTTTTTTGTTATTTGAGTAATAATCTCTCCACCAATATGTCAGATCTTTATGAAATTGCTCATCAGTATACAAGTATGTGGGAAATCTCCACGTCATTTGGGGTTTTCTTGGGTGAAATTGTATTTTAGCCAGGACAGGTGCGTGGTCTGAAATGACCATTGCTTTGATTGATATTTCTTTTAGGGATGTAATAATGTTGGGTAGAGTTGGGCCGAACGGTTCGCCTGCGAACGGTTCCATGCGAACTTCAGTGGTTCGCGTTCGCGTCCCGCAGGCGAACCTTTGCGGAAGTTCGGTTCGCCCCATAATGCACATGGAGGGTCAACTTTGACCCTCTACATCACAGTCAGCAGGCCCAGTGTAGCCAATTAGGCTACACTAGCCCCTGGAGCCCCACCCCCCCTTATATAAGGCAGGCAGCGGCGGCCATTACGGCCACTCGTGTGCCTGCATTAGTCAGAGTAGGGCGAGCTGCTGCAGACTGTCTCTCAGGGAAAGATTAGTTAGGCTTAGCTTGTTCCTGTCTGGCTGCATACCTGTTCTGTGAACCCACCACTGCATACCTGTGCTGTGAACCCACCACTGCATACCTGTGCTGTGAACCCACCACTGCATACCTGTTCTGTTCAGTGGACCCGCCACTGTATACCTGTTCATTGAACCCACCACTGCATACCTGTGCTGTGAACCCACCACTGCATACCTGTGCTGTGAACCCACCACTGCATACCTGTGCTGTGAACCCACCACTGCATACCTGTTCTGTTCAGTGGACCCGCCACTGCATACCTGTTCTGTTTAGTGAACCGCCACTGTATACCTGTTCTGTTTAGTGAACCCGCCACTGCATACCTGTTCTGTTCAGTGGACCCACCGCATCAGTGCGCATACCTGTGCAGTTAAGTGAACCCGCCACTGCATACCTGTTCTGTTCAGTGGACCCGCCACTGCATACCTGTTCTGTTTAGTGAACCCGCCACTGCATACCTGTTCTGTTCAGTGAACCCACCTCATCAGTGCGCATACCTGTGCAGTTAAGTGAACCCGCCACTGCATACCTGTTCTGTTCAGTGGACCCGCCACTGCATACCTGTTCTGTTTAGTGAACCGCCACTGTATACCTGTTCTGTTTAGTGAACCCGCCACTGCATACCTGTTCTGTTCAGTGGACCCGCCACTGCATACCTGTTCTGTTTAGTGAACCGCCACTGTATACCTGTTCTGTTTAGTGAACCCGCCACTGCATACCTGTTCTGTTCAGTGGACCCACCGCATCAGTGCGCATACCTGTGCAGTTAAGTGAACCCGCCACTGCATACCTGTTCTGTTCAGTGGACCCGCCACTGCATACCTGTTCTGTTTAGTGAACCCGCCACTGCATACCTGTTCTGTTCAGTGAACCCACCGCATCAGTGCGCATACCTGTGCAGTTAAGTGAACCCGCCACTGCATACCTGTTCTGTTCAGTGGACCCGCCACTGCATACCTGTTCTGTTTAGTGAACCCGCCACTGTATACCTGTTCTGTTCAGTGAACCCACCGCATCAGTGCGCATACCTGTGCAGTTAAGTGAACCCACCTACCTACGTGAGTGCACGCAGTGTGATATACCACTCCGTGCATACCCGATATGGACAAAACAGGTAGAGGAAGAGGTAGTGGCAGAGCCAGAGGAAGGCCACCCGGCAGGTCTGTGCGAGGTCGTGTAAATGTAATTTCGTGTGGACCTGGCCCACAGTACAGTGCTCGGAAGAAGGCACGTCCCATCACCTCCCAAGATTGTCAGGACGTGGTTGAGTATTTAGCGACACAGAACACCTCATCTTGCTCAGCCACCAGTGCTACTACTAGCACCACTTCCGCTGCATTTGACACTTCGCAAGAATTATTTAGTGGTGAAATCACTGATGCACAGCCATTGTTGTTACAGCCAGATGAATTTTCACCAGCTCATATGTCTGAGTTACGCGGCAACATTATGGATGTAACGTGTAAGGAGGATGAAGGACCTACTGATGTTGGTGCATGTTTGGATTTGTCTGAGGCAAGCGAAGCTGGGCAGGATGATTACGATGATGACGATGATAGGGATCCTCTGTATGTACCCAATAGAGGAGATGAAGAGGGGGACAGTTCAGAGGGGGAGTCAGAGAGTAGGAGGAGGAGAGAAGTTGCTGAAAGAAGCTGGGGCAGCTCTTCGTCAGAAACAGCTGGTGGCAGTGTCCGGCACCATGTATTGCCACCTATGTACAGCCAGCCAACTTGCCCTTCAGCATCAGCTGCTGAGGTCCCCATAGTGCCAACATCCCAGGGTGGCTCAGCGGTGTGGAAATTTTTTAATGTGTGTGCCTCAGATCGGACCAAAGCCATCTGTTCGCTCTGCCAACAAAAATTGAGCCGTGGAAAGGCCAACACTCACGTAGGGACAAGTGCCTTACGAAGGCACCTGGAGAAAAGGCACAAACAGCAATGGGATGGCCACCTGAGCAAAAGCAGCAGCAGCACACAAAAGCAAAGCCACCTTCCTTCTCCTCTTCCTCCTCCATCAGGTGCATTATCTGCTTCTGCTGCTTTCTCCCTTCCACCTTCACAGGCACCCTCCTCCACTCCGCCTCTGCCCTTGAGTGGTTCCTGCTCCTCTGCCCACAGCAGCAGTCAGGTGTCCGTGAAGGAAATGTTTGAGCGGAAGAAGCCAATTTCGGCCAGTCACCCCCTTGCCCGGCGTCTGACAGCTGGCGTGGCGGAACTGTTAGCTCGGCAGCTGTTACCATACTGGCTGGTGGACTCTGAGGCCTTCCGTAAATTTGTGGCCATCGGAACACCGCAGTGGAAGATGCCAGGCCGCACTTATTTTTCGAGAAAGGCCATACCCCAACTGCACCGTGAAGTTGAGAGGCAAGTGGTGTCATCTCTTGCGAAGAGCGTTGGGTCAAGGGTACACCTGACCACGGAAGCCTGGTCTGCCAAGCACGGGCAGGGCCGCTACATTACCTACACAGCCCATTGGGTGAACCTGGTGGTGAACGATGGCAAGCAGGGCGCAGCGGACCAAATTGTGACACCTCCACGGCTTGCAGGCAGGCATCCTGCCACCTCCTCTCCTCCTGCTACATGCTCTTCGCTGTCCTCCTCCTCCTTGGCTGAGTGGCAGTTCTCCTCTCCAGCTACACAGCCCCAGCTCCGCAGGGCCTATGCTGCATGCCAGGTACGACGGTGTCACGCCATCTTAGACATGGCTTGTCTCAAAGCGGAGAGTCACACTGGAGCAGCTCTCCTGGCTGCTCTTAAGAAACAGGTGGATGAGTGGCTGACCCCGCACCACCTGGAGATAGGCAACGTGGTGTGCGACAACGGCAGCAATCTGCTTGCCGCTTTGCATATGGGGAAGCTGACACACATACCCTGCATGGCACATGTCATGAATCTAGTGGTTCAAAGATTTGTGGCAAAGTACCCTGGCTTAGCGAATGTCCTGAAGCAGGCCAGGAAGTTCTGTGGGCATTTGAGGCGGTCTTACACAGCCATGGCACGCTTTGCGGAAATTCAGCGCAAAAACAACATGCCGGTGAGACGCCTCATTTGCGATAGCCCGACTCGCTGGAACTCGACCCTGCTCATGTTCTCCCGCCTGCTAGAACAGAAGAAAGCCGTGACCCACTACCTCTACAACTACAGTAGAATGAAACAGTCTGGGAAGATGGGGATGTTCTGGCCCGACAACTGGACACTGATGGAGAATGCATGCAGGCTCATGCGGCCGTTTGAGGAGGTGACCAACCTGGTGAGCCGCAGTGAGGGCACCATCAGCGACTTAATTCCCTACGCTTACTTCTTGGAGCGTGCTGTGCGTAGAGTGGCGGATGAAGCTGTGAATGAGCGTAACCAGGAACCGTTACGGCAGGAACAGGCATGGGACCAATTTTCATCAGACCCAGCTGTTTCCTCAACACCTGCGGCAGCACAGAGGGGGGAGGAGGAGGAAGAAGAGAAGTCGTGTGCAGAAGACGAATCAGACTCAGAGGATGATGAGCAAGGTGTTTCTTTGGGGGAGGAGGAGGAGGAGGGGACAGCGGCAGGAGAACAACCTCAGCAGGCATCGCAAGGGGCTTGTGCTGCTCAACCTTCCCGTGGTATTGTTCGCGGCTGGGGGGAGGAGGTTGACTTACCTGACGTCACTGAGGAAGAGCAAGAGGAGATGGAGGGTACTGGATCCGACTTTGTGCAGATGTCGTCTTTTATGCTGTCCTGCCTGTTGAGGGACCCCCGTATAAAAAACCTCAAGGGGAATGAGCTGTACTGGGTGGCCACACTACTAGACCCTCGGTACAGGCACAAAGTGGCGGACCTGTTACCAACTCACCGGAAGGTGGAAAGGATGCAGCACATGCAGAACCAGCTGTCAACTATGCTTTACAATGCCTTTAAGGGTGATGTGATGGCACAACGCCAGCAAGGTACCACTGCCACTAATCCTCCTCCCGTGTCCACGCAGTCAAAGACAGGACGCTCCAGCGATCTCATGGTGATGTCGGACATGCGGACGTTCTTTAGTCCAACGCATCGCCGTAGCCCTTCCGGATCCACCCTCCACCAACGCCTGGAACGGCAGGTAGCCGACTACCTGGCCTTAAGTGTGGATGTAGACACTGCTGTGAACAGCGATGAGGAACCCTTGAACTACTGGGTGCGCAGGCTTGACCTGTGGCCAGAGCTGTCCCAATTTGCCATCCAACTTCTCTCCTGCCCTGCCGCAAGCGTCCTCTCAGAAAGGACCTTCAGCGCAGCTGGAGGCATTGTCACAGAGAAGAGAAGTCGCCTAAGTCACAAAAGTGTTAAGTACCTCACCTTTATCAAAATGAATGAGGCATGGATCCCGGAGGGCTGCTGCCCGCCCCAAGACTAAGTCAGTCCCCGCACATACAGCATCTCTGCCTGCACGCCGTGTGACTGGCTGCCTGGCCTGCCCCAAGAAGACTAAGTCGCTCCCAGTCCCTCCACACAGCATGTCTGCCTGCAGGCCGCTTGACTACCTTCTCCGCCACCACCAACAGGGTCCGGGACTCCAGGCGGATTGCTGAATTTTTTAGGCCGCTGCTAGCAGCGGCCGCTGTAATAATTTTTCGGGTGCGTGTACATGACTGCCTAATTTTTCTGGCTGCACTGCGGGCAGCTGCAACAACAAAAGAAAAGGCATGTACATGCGCCCATTCCCCTTCGTGATCATTACCTTGCCGTGGTGAAGGGGCTTGCGTATCACAATGGAGCAATGACCGGCGCCTAGATGAGTGTCTCGGGGGGCACACCCACGATAATAAGGTCGTTGCCTCATTGTGGTCAGACCAAATTTGATCAGCTGGACAGTCACTGTTCTGTCATTCAGCTACATCAGCCAGGTGACCATATGGGCTGTAAAGCCACCAAAACCTGCACTCTCGCCATGGTGCGCACCAGTAAAGCACGGCCGTCACTACACAAACAGCTGTTTGCGGTGCGTTACACGATGAGTTTGGTGTGTCAGTGTGAAGCAGTACCTTAATTACACTACCTGATTGATGTATACACATGCAAGATGTTTGAAAGCACTTTAGGCCTGTCATTTAGCATTCAATGTGATTTCTGCCCTTAAAACGCTGCTTTGCGTCAAATCCAGATTTTTCCCGGGGAATTTTGGCATGTATCCCACTCCGCCATCCCCCCCTCCAGGTGTTAGACCCCTTGAAACATCTTTTCCATCACTTTTGTGGCCAGCATAATTATTTTTTTTTTTCAAAGTTCGCATCCCCATTGAAGTCTATTGCGGTTCGCGAACTTTAACGCGAACCAAACCTTTCGCGAAAGTTCGCGAACCCGGTTCGCGAACCGAAAATCAGAGGTTCGGCCCAACACTAATGTTGGGTGAAAGAAGAATCAAGTCTAATCTAGAGTGAGTGAAATGAACTCTAGAAAAGTGAGTATAATCTCTCTCTAATGGGTTTAAATGTCGCCATCCGTCTATTAATGCTGTCTTAGTTAAAAACAAATCTAATGATTGGTCTTGCGAGTTGGGGTGGTCTGACATTTGGCGGGGAGATTGTCTATCTTCCTTTGAGACTGGTACTGCATTGAAGTCTCCTAGCACTATGCATTTTGTTTGGGCAGGAGTTTGTAATATGTCCTCTGCTAATTTGTTAAAGAAGTCCCTATTGCTGCTATTAGGGCCATAGATACCCCATATTAATATAGTATTATTTTCCCATTGTAATTCCGCTCTTATCCATCTACCTTCTTCTTTATCTGCTTCGTAAGAGACTATTTTCCCTGGAAAGGACTTTCCCAATAGTAGTAATACTCCAGCTTTTTTACCTTGAGATGGTGCTCCTATCACCTCTCGGACCCACATCTTGGACATCAGCGGGAATTCTTGAGTTTTTAAGTGTGATTCTTGCAATACTGCTAGGTCTATTTTCATTTTCCCTAGATGTCGCAAAACCTGGGTCCTTTTTGGGGGGTTCTGAGACCTTTAACGTTCCAAGTTGTGACAATCACGTTGGGGCCTGTATTAGTGTTAAAAACAGTAAGATGATTATTTCTGCAGTATTTAGTCCTCTGCTGTCCCAGCAGCTGGCAGGAGGACTTATTTTTAGAGGGAGATATATCTCTGTTGTGTTTTTCAATTTAGTATCAGGGTCAAGAGGGAGCAGGAGAATCTGGGGAGGGGGAGAACTTTCAACATTATAACCAACCATACATTGAACATTAACCTTAGCTGACCTAGGGCGAGGTTCCTTTAACTGCCGAGAACTCTCTATCCCTGTCAGCAAAATGCGTTTTCCTATCTTATACATGTAACCTTCACATCTTATTGACTCCCTTTTTTCCGAAGGAGCTTTGACCCATTCTGAAATAAGGCAAGTTATAGATATCAAACAAGTTAGCATTAGCATTAAGCATAAAAAACTGCTCATCTCATTTTTATGCTTGGTATGGGACTGTGTACAAAAGAACATTTTTATAGTCAAGTGTACACTACTCCAGCCTCTCGTTCCAAGAGTAACGTGCCGCCTGATTGCGGAGGAGGTGGTCACTTGGACATTAATAATATTCAAAATAGTGTTCCTCCACCTTCCTCAGAGTTATGATTAATTATACCTGTAGGTCCGTCCCCCAATTTCTTTTATTTAAGTTTCCGTAGATGTTTTCAGTCATCCCATGGTGCTGATTCTTGACTTGAGGCGAATACGCTCGACTTTCCGGGGGTTCCATTCCCCTCCGTGGGGAGCTGTTTCTCTGGAGAATTGTTTGTTGTTGGAGAATTATTTTCTGGATGTTGTTTAAGATAATCTTGTGCTTCCTTTTGTGATGCAAAAATCACTGGTTTCTCGTCAGGTGGATAAATGTAAAGCGTTGCTGGGTAATTTAGTGCAAATCTTAGTCTACGTCGTACTAGCGTTTGGCAGACTGCATTAAAAGTTTTTCGTGCTTTGTTGACTTCGGCAGAGTAGTCGGCGAACAAAAGCAGTTTTCTACCGTCTACCACCAGGTTTCGTAGTGATCTGTACGCTTTCATTATAGAGACTTTTTCAGTATAGTCCAGATAGCGTGCTATTACTGCCCGAGGAGATTTTCTATCTGGGTGTTGTGGCCCTATGCGATGTGCTCTTTCCACTTTAAATGAGGCACTAAGGCCTAGTGCTTTCGGTATTGCAGTCGAGCATAGCTCCGGTAAATCAGCAGGTTTTACAAATTCTGGGACCCCTATTATTCTCAAATTGTTCCTCCTTGACCTGTTCTCCAGGTCGTCTAATTAGTCAAAAAAGATAACCTGTCTATTGTTGACAGATTGTGCCAGCTTGTTTGTCTCCTCTAGCTTGTCTTCCAGGTCATTTATTCTAGTTTCTGCCTTGTTGATTTGTACTGCTTGCGAGGATACTTCCTCTTGTAAAGCCCTTAAATGGTGATCCATGACCTCTGCTATTGTGGAGGTTAACTCTGGTTTCAATAATTTCACCACCTCCTGCGCTATTAGAATATAGTCAATGGTTGGAGTGCTAGGTACCTGCATTGGCATGCCTGCTGGGTCTGTCATGACGCTTCCTTCCGTCTCCGCTGGACATTCTGAGCCTTCTTCTGGTGACTTTGCAGAGAGGTCTGCGGAGGGCACCGGACTTTGATTTTCCGCATTGACAGCGGCGGCTGGTTGGCTTTCCTCTGTCAGTTCATGCGTCTACGCCTCAGGTCCAGGCCCTGTTTGTGCGCCCGCCATCTTGGCCGCTCCTCCTCGCTGTCCTTGTCTCGGCTGCTTTGGCTGCTGCTTCTCCCGGGGAGTGCGGAGAACAAAGCGGTCCATCGCTGTTTGCTCTGAGGGCTCTGCCATCTCCTTCTGGGGATAAATCAGTTATGGGGGACGGTTTATCCAGGCAGGCGAGACGGAGCTCTCGTATCAAGCTGCCATCTCCCGCGGCGCCGGAACCGGAAGTTCTATTGATGTTTGAGGTAGACATTTTTAAAACAAAGAATTGTATGATCTCTTTGTGCAGAACTCCTACTTGAAACGAGAGAGGAGGTGTCTGGCACAGTGGGGACTTTCCTTGTAAAGGAGAGTCGTCAATTGCCGTAACGTATAAATGTTTTCCCACAGGAAGGACAGGAATATTTAAACTTAAAGCAAAACTCAAATCTATAAAGTTGGCAGTTGAACCAGAATCCACAAACACTGTGGTATGAGAGTTTCGCCCTTCCCAATTTATGGTGCAGGGCAATAAAATCTTTTCTTGTTTTGGAGGTGAAACTAGTCCGCTTAGGGTGGTACCCCCAACCACACCTAAGCCGAAGAGTTTTCCGACTTCCTACCACAGTTTTGTGCAATGTGGCCCCTCTCTCCGCAGTACATGCAGAGATCCTCTCTGCGTCTTCTTGTCCTTTCAGCCTCCGTGAGGCGCCCGTGGCCTAGCTGCATAGGCTCCTCAGTGTCAACTGTTGCCGAGCTACTAGCACCCGAACCCCTAGGATACATAGGGTACCTGCCCTTCTTATTGTACCTAAGACGTCTATCTACTCTAATAGATAACGTTATAGCCTCATCTAGATCTTCAGGCTCTGGATGGCTAACCATCACGTTGGTTACTGCTTCCGACAACACATCTAGGTACCTATCAAGAAGTGCATATCGCTCCCATCTAGAGGATACAGCCCATTTCCTGAATTCTGACGCATATTCTTCTGCTGTACTGCTTCCCTGTCTAAGGTTTTTAAGTTTGCGTTCGGCCGTGGCGGCACTATCCGGATCATCATAGATGACCGCTATGGCCTTAAAAAACTCTTGGACAGAAGAAAGGGCAGGATGCTCATCAGGTAAGCCATAAGCCCAAGTTTGAGAATCTGCATGCAACAGAGTCTTAATAAGAGTGACCTTCTGAGCCTCGGTTCCCGAGAACACAGGTTTCATCTGAAAATATGACAGAACTCTGTGGCGGAAATTCTGAAAGTCTGACCTAGCGTCTGAAAATTTCTCAGGAATTTTCATTTTAGGCTGGCTAGGAGCCGTGGGAGGTAGGACGTTTAATGGTGGTTGCAGCCTCTGGACAGTTTCAGTCAGCTGGTTAATCTGAGCCTGCTGTGTAGCCACAGTAACCTTCAGCTGTTCTAACTCTGCCATTACGGTCTGAAGCTGATTGGCCACCCCCTCCATCTCACTTCTTTATGGTCTGTGTTTATGTAACGATCTATCAAGGATCAGTGTCACACTCAGAACCTTGATTATTAGTGATCCGCAGAATCACTAATAATACAAGGATTTGCCCGATTATATAGAAATCTGCGGAATTGCCAATAATGCGGGCTGATCAAAAGGTAGTAGACACAAGAAACAAATGTAGAAAAATACAATACAGTGTAAATTCACAAGTTTGTGGAAATGTCCACCACACTGTAATTCCTCAGAGGTGTGGTTACCTCTGAATGGGAACCCCGTGTGTGAGATCCTCCAAGGGAAGCAGTGGAGGAGTCTCGGCCTCTAGCAGTAATGGTCTGCTAGGGGCGGGCGTCTCAAAGAGGCAAGCCTCTGATAGAGACCCTACAGTGGGAGACGTTCCACTGAAGGGAGAAAGGTCAGACAAAATGAGGTTCGGCAACAGATCAGGCGGCAACAGTACAGAAACGTGAGACAAGAGAATAGTCAGAAACCAAGCCAATAGTCGATAACAGTACGGGCTGGCGAAGCACAGAATCAGAAAACGGAAGGATAGTCAAGACAGGCACAGAGTCATACACAATAAATCAATACGGTTCAATATGTGTATATATTGGCGATAAACCAGTATATAACGCAATATTAAATACAAAGCTAGCTAGGTGTGACAAAAGCCAGGGTCCTGCCGGATTATCACACGGGATCTGACTAGGTCTGAGTGCTGACACAGGGTATCACAAACACAGACGAAGTGCGATTGAAAAGCACTTCCTTAAATACTGCCTGAGAGAGAAGTCCCCACCCCAAGCAGCAACCAATCAGAGCAGGCTAAAAACGTCAGCTGACCTCCAGGTCAGCTGACATGCTTTCTAGGGGTGTAAAGGCGTGACTGGCGTGTACGCGCACCCCCTAGAGGCAAGATGGCGGAGCAGCACGCCAGTGAGTTTGGCGCGGTGCGCCCGGAAGGTCTTGCGTGGCGGATGCGGACAAATTTCCGCATTCCGCATTGGAATGGATGCGACCATATTTCCGCAATCCGTCCGGCGTCGTGGAATTTTCATTACAATATGTCAGACTTATAACCCTATAATGGTATAGTAATTGTGTGAAAAAAACCCGTGATCAAAGCAGAGCACACAATAAAAGTGCTATATGTGACAAATAGTGAGTCATTCATAGAACAACTGTGATTAGAGGGGGGGGGGGGGGGAGAGAGGAGGTGGGAGGGGAGGGAAGAAGGGAGAGGGGAGGGGGAAACTAGTGATATTTTGAGTTCAGTATCCACCATGTAAATAACTAAAGCCCCGTCTACACCATAAGAGGTTGTAGCGATCCGGCGGCTCGATTAGCCGCCGGATCGCCTCCTGCGCGTACCCGCCGCGTCCCCGCTCGCCGCGCGTGCGCCGCATTCGATTCCCCGCTCATGCCCGCTCGTCCCCGCCGGCGCCGCTTATCTTCTGCTCGATTCCCTGCCATTGTCCCCTAGCGGGGAGCGAGCAGGGAATCGGCGGAAGCAAGATCCGTCCTGTCGGATCTTATCAATCGAGCCGCATCAGCGGCTCGATTGATAAGGATCATCGGAGCCTCATCTACCCGTGTAGATGAGGCTTAAGAAAGGAAAAGTCCTCATTAATACCTGTTGGTGCAAGAGTCTTCAGATTGCGTATCCATCTGGTCTCTTTGCCTAGTAGTTGCGTAGTGATGTCACCACCCCGAGCAGATTGGTTAGCTTTTTCCAAGCCACAGATTTTCCAACCTTGGGTACGACCGTCATGTTTCTGAACGGCATGCAGGGCAACAGGAGTCAAGGTTTTATTATCATCGTTGTCTCTTTGTGCCAACCTGATAGTTGAGAAATGTTTCCGTTTTGGTCTTTTTAGGGGATTTTTTGTTTGTCCCACATATTTCATGCCACATGGGCATTCGATTAGATATATGATTCCTGAGGTGTTGCAATTAATGTAGTCATTAATAGTAAATTCCTTCCTCCATTCGGAATCCCATACTGATTTGGTGACCCTCATATTTTGACAAATATTGCAGGATCCACACGGGTAACTCCCTTTATATTTTGTCTTACGTGTGGGAGCCTTTCTGATGACATGTTTGGGGTATCCCCTGGTTTGTAATCTATTCTGCAAGAGATCTGCATCTTGTTCAAAATCCATGTCCTGCAAGCAGTTTCTTTTTACTTGCAGAAATTGGCCCACTGGAATTCCATTCCGAAGTGATCGTGTGTGAAAGGAATTGTAATGGAGCAGGCTATTGACGGCTGTTTGTTTTCTGTATAATGTCTGTATCCACCATTTCTATCTAGGGCGATCTTCAGATCCAGAAAGTTCACCTCTTTGGTGGCCGGTGAAGCTGTAAAATGGAGGTTCAAGGTATTATTATTCAGTTTACTGATGAATTCCTGTAGACAATCTAAAGGCCCTGTCCAAAAGAGGACCACATCATCTATGTAACGTTACCAATTGATGATAAAGGGATGATACTTCTCAAAACATGAACCCCAAAGGTACTCTCTCTCCCACCACCCCAAGAATATGTTAGCTATGGATGGAGCACACTGTGTCCCCATTGCCACTCCGCTAGTCTGTAAAAAGAACTTACCCCAAAAGAGAAGTAGTTGTGTTTTAGTACAAAGGAAGGGAGTTCCAGGAAACAGTTATTGAAGGGTCTTCTATCAGCTGATTCAGTCTCTAGCAAGTATTTGACAGCTTGAACTGCTTCCTTGTGGGCTATGTTGGAATACAATGATGCAACATCTAAGGTCACAATATAGGTGTCTGTAGAAAAATGCTAATTTTGTAATTTAGTTATTATATCCAGTGAATCTCTGATATAAGAGTACAGAGAGATGACATATCTCTGAAGAAAATGATCCAAAAAACAACAACATTTCTCCGTTAGTCCACCAAACCCAGCTACTATCAGGCGTCCTGTTTTTTTTTTTTTTTTTATTTTATTCTTGTGAATTTTGGGTAAGATGTAAAAGTTGGGGTGATAGGAGATCCGACTTGTAAAAACTGTTCCCTTTTGCTAATAGAATTGGATTCAAAAGCATGACCAATTAGATCATCCAGGAGAGCTTTATATACCAAGGTTGGATCCGACCGTAACTGTTTATAGTATCTGTGGTCACCCAGTTGCCTATAGACCTCCTGTGTGTATTTTTCAATTGGTAGTAGGACTATATTTCCTCCTTTATCTGCTTCCTTTATAATTATATCTGTAGATTTGGACAGACTATTGAGTTCAATCGTTTCTTGCTTATTGAGATTATTTTGCCTATGATGATTAACTTTAAGTTTCTCAATACCTTTGCTAACCAGGTCAAAGAAAATCTTGACTGCTGGTGCCATGGGGGCCCCTTATGCTCCGACACTAGCCAATATCTTCATGGGCGCCTTTAAGACAGAATATATTTTGAATAACAACCTGTACCGTGAATTTGGAAGAGGTTATTGCCGGTATATAGACAATCTGTTTTTTTGCTGGTGTGGTCCTGAAACTGCATTGCTTGCGTTTTTTGAACAATTGAATCAATGTCAGGATAGCATAAATTTCACACTTGAATTTCACACCCATGAGCTACATTTCCTGGACGTGAAGGTAGTCCATGAGGGTACGGTTTTTAGTACAGACTTGTACAGGAAAAAGACGGACAGAAATAATGCATTACTAGCAACTAGCTGCCATCCACCTTCTCTGATGCGAGGACTTCCCAAAAGCCAGTTCATACGAGCAAGGAGAATTAGATCAAGTGACGAAGTGTATCAGGCACAGGCAAATAAACTGGTAGAGAATTATGTAGCTAGGGGATACAAAAAAGAGGACCTGTTAATGACAGCTCAGGAGGTAGCGACATTAGATAGAAAGGAACTCAGACATAGGTCAGTTAAAAAACAACAGACCAGTGACATTCAATTTATTTCCACATTTGGTAACTATGCACGCCTAGTAAGAAAAAGTATTCTGGACAATTGGTCCATGATAAAAGCAGACCCGTTGTTGTCTAAGGTGTTTCCTTTCCCTCCTTTTGTTTATAGAAAAGGGAAAAGCATTCGTGATACACTAGTAAGAGCGGACATAAAGAAACACAGGCCACAAAAGGACACTACCTAAAAAAATGGGGACTTTTCCATTTATGAGTTGCCAAAACTGTTCTAGTATCATAAAAGGGGACCATGTCAGACACACCATTGCTTTGTTGTTCAATATATTTTATAGTATTGGCAGCCCCCCATACAACTCACCCCCTCCCTTCCCTTAACAAACATGCCCGCCGAGGATACGGAAGTGAGTACAACACCTGACTCACTCCGTATATCCCTCTGCGCGCTTAATGGGCCCGCACATGCGCAGTCATATTAGCGGCCACTTCATCCCCACCCCACCGTCCACCGCGCTCAGGCATTAGGCTCACTGCGACGCATAGTACGCAACAAGAGCCGTGCCTCTGTCCCCGCCCACCTCCCCTCCATTGGTCACAATATTGAACCTGCCCAATCATGGCTCCCCTATCATCCCGGTGCACCTACGTCACCCACGCTCCTCCATTTAAAGTTCACAATGCGCTCCCCCATACCCACGCTATCTACACCCCTTACCTCCAGGCACCACGATTGAACATCCTCTATATCTACTATACACTCACGGCACCTAATAGCATAATTACTTCACCCTCAAACTAAAAACACCCCATGCTAATCCTCCATATAATCTCCGCACAGACATAAGGAAACACTTATGCGTTTTTTCTGTTTTTTGATTCAAATGCAAAGAAACTGTTTATCACTTTTATCACATTTAAAGAGACTGTATATTTATGTGAACTATGAGCACAGAATGTTTTTTAAAAAAAACCGACCTCATCTGGAATCTTACCAATCGTATACATAATTTTATACATAAAGTTGACACCCTCATTGTAGAATATATACATATAGTGGTTCCCCATGATGGTATATTGGTAACTGATATAGGACCAAATAACGACTGTTTTAATAGTCATATGCCTCTATAGCACATTATTGTCATTCAATTGTACCACACACGGTTATCTGATGGTTGTTTTTATCTCTGTCATTTTTGCTCCTGTTATTTATTGCCTGAGGAAGCAGGTTCTTGCCTGCGAAACGCGTTGCGACTTTCATTGGGAGTATATGAATAAATTATATATTAAGTGAATTCCGACAGTACATGTGTCTGTTTGGGGTTGTCTGGTCCACCACCGCAGCCCGCACATTTTTAAACTTTTTAGTGACTTTTATCCTACCGGCGCCTCTGTACATCTCTGCACACCATGAAGGGCACAAAGATTAACCTAAAAGGGAACTTTTCATGCACTACTGTGAATGTTATTTATTTTTTACAGTGCCTGTGATGATCCGCTCGGCAGACAACCAGAGAATGACCAGCACCCAGTATATATAGTAAAGCGCTCTCCAGCGCCTCCCCTAAGTGCTGGACCAATGGCAAGTGGTGAACATGTCAGCTGACCCGCCTCGTCAGCTGACCCTTTTCTGGCTGTCATATAAGCTTTGCCTCTCAGCGCGCGCGCGCGTCCTTCTGAACCTGTGTGGACTAGCAGTCCCAGCCACACCAGACATGTTTTGTAAAGTATCAGCTGACTCGTGCGCGGGGAGCCGCCGCACCGCTTTCCAAGCAAGCGGCGGACTCTCTGCGTCCAACCACCATGTCAGGGGTATCGCTATGCGTACAAACCGCCGCGTCCAACGCGGACTCCGCCGCTCTGCCTAAGCGGCATGCGGCGGTTTCTTGGCGTTGTGCCGCCATGTTGGACGCGGAAACAGCCGCCTCACTCTGAGCCCTTGCGGCGGCTTTTCCGCGTTTCCTCACAGTACCCCCCCCCCCCTGAGGAGTGGACTCCGGACAGCTCCTACCAGGCTTCTCAGGATGCAACGCGTGGAACTCCCTTCTTAATTTGTCCGCATGCATGCAATATTCAGGTACCCATGATCTCTCCTCAACACCATACCCTTTCCAATGAACCAGATATTGTACTGAGTTCTTAACTATGCGAGAGTCTAAAATCTTCTCTACTTCGTACTCAGGTTGGTCATCTATCATCACAGGAGGAGTGGGACCCACATGAACTGCTGGCTTAAAGAGACTCCGTAACAAAATTTGCATCCTGTTTTTTATCATCCTATAAGTTCCAAAAGCTATTCTAATGTGTTCTAGCTTACTGCAGCACGTTTTACTATCACCATCTCTGTAATAAATCAACTTATCTCTCTCTTGTCAGACTTGTCAGCCTGTGTCTCGAAGGCTGCCAAGTTCTTCAGTGTTGTGGTTCTGTGATGCATCTCCCCCCTCCAGGCCCCTCTCTGCACGCTGCCTGTGTATTATTTAGATTAGGGAAGCTTCTCTCTTCTCTCTTATATTTTACAAGCTGGATAAATCCTCCTCTGAGCTGGCTGGGCTTTCACATACTGAGGAATTACATACAGGCAGAGCTGTCTGCACTCTGCAGGAAGAAACAGCCTGACACTTCAGTGGAAGATAGCTGCAGGGGGAAAGAAACACACAAAAGGAAGGGTGTATACAGCCTGCTTGTGTATAGATGTATTTTCTATGTGTGGACATACTGTACATCAACCTACTTCCTGTTTTGGTGGCCATTTTGTTTGTTTATAAACAAACTTTTTAAAACTGTTTTTAACCACTTTTAATGCGGCGAGGAGCGGTGAAATTGTGACAGAGGGTAATAGGAGATGTCCCCTAACGCACTGGTATGTTTACTTTTGTGCGATTTTAACAATACAGATTCTCTTTAAGCAGGGACACGTGAAAGGATCTCACGCCGCGCATACAGGCAGGGAGGTCAATGGCATAAGTGACATCGTTGATTTTTCTAGTTACTGGGAATGGACCTACATACCTGGGCCCCAACTTAGCTGAGGGCTGTTTCAAGTTTAAGTGACGTGTGGACACCCAGACTAAATCTCCTGGCAAAAACCTCCACTCTAAGGAACGTCTCTTGTCAGCTTGACCTTTTTGACTTTGAAACGCCTTCTCCAAATTATTTTTCACAATCCACCATATATCTTTAAATGACCTTTGCCAGGCCTCCAGAGCTGGAAACGGAGTGGAGGCGACTGGCTATGGGGAGAATTTAGGCAACTTCCCGGTCACTACCTGGAATGGACAAAATCCTGAAGAGGAACTTTTTAAATTATTGTGCGCAAATTCTGCGAAGGGTAACAACTTGACCCAATCATTTTGCGCTTCTGCAACGTAACACCTCAAAAACTGTTCCAATGATTGGTTGACTCTTTCCGTCTGACCATTGGTCTGTGGGTGGTAGCCCGACTAAAATGACAGTTCCATGCCCATTTGGTGACAGAATGCCCTTACAAAATCTGGAAACAAATTGGACTCCCCTATCTGACACGATGTTTTCTGGAATGCCATGCAATCGGAAAACGTGGATGATGAACAAATCGGCTAATTCCTGGGCCGAGGGGAGTCCTTTCAAGGGCACGAAATGGGCCATTTTGCTAAAGTGGTCAACTATCACCCAAATGACCGACATGCCCTCAGACCTGGGGAGCTCACCCACAAAATCCATGGATAAGTGGGTCCATGGCTCACTCAGGGTGGGCAAGGGCTGCAATCTTCCCACAGATGCCAGCCGGGAGGGCTTACTCCTCGCACACACCGCACACTCTCTAACAAACTCTTTGCAATCGGCTGCTAGAGATGGCCACCAAGCGCATCTGGCTACAAGGTCCTGTGTTCTGGAGGCCCCAGGGTGTCCCGCATTTCTGTGTGAATGGAACATCTGCAAAATCTGAAGGCGAAATGGCAGTGGGATAAACATAACCCCTTTGGGCTTCCCTTCTGGGATGTCCTGCTGAAAAGGACCTAAAGTCTCTGTCCAATCTTCCCAAGTCTCAGTTGTAGCTAATACCAGTCTCTGTGGGACAATGGTCTCTGGGAGGGAGGGCTGTGCTGTCTCTGGCTCAAAGCATCTAGACAGGGCATCTGCCTTAATGTTTTTGCTCCCTGGGGTGTACGTAATTATAAATCTGAATCTCGAGAAGAACAATGACCATCGAGCCTGACGTGGGCTTAATCTCTTGGCTCCCTCGATGTATTCCAAATTTTTGTGGTCAGTGTAAACTGTAATTGTATGTTCTGCTCCTTCCAACCAATGACGCCATTCTTCAAAGGCCAATTTGATGGCCAGGAGCTCCCTGTTGCCTATATCGTAGTTTCTCTCTGCCGGAGAGAAAAGTAGGCACATGGGTGTAATCTACCCTGCAACCCTGACCGCTGGGACAGCACAGCCCCTACCCCGACCTCTGAGGCGTCCACCTCAACAATAAAGGGAAAGGAAGTGTCAATGTGTCTCAGGATGGGTGCAGAGCAAAACAAATCTTTCAAAGTGGAGAATGCACGCAAAGCCTCTGGAAACCAGTGGGTGGTATCTGCCCCTTTCTTAGTGAGACAGGTGAGGGGTGCAATAACAGTGGAGTACCCCTTTATGAACCTTCTATAGTAATTGGCAAAGCCTAGAAATCTCTGAAGAGATTTCAACCCCACTGGTTGAGGCCATTCCAACACAGCAGAAACCTTGGCAGGATCCACAGACAGGCCCGAGGTGGAAATAATGTACCCTAAAAAGGTGACAGATGTTACCTCGAAGATGCATTTCTCCAATTTGGCGTAAAGCATGTTTTGCCTTAGTTTATCCAATACAAACTTGACATGTGTCCTGTGCTCAGAGAGGTTGTTGGAAAAGATAAGTATATCATCTAGGTATACCAACACAAATTTGCCCAATACCTCCATGAATACCTCATTAATCAGTTCCTGAAAGACGGCCGGGGCGTTACACAGCCCGAAGGGCATCACCAGGGACTCGTAATGCCCATCAGGGGTGTTAAAGGCCGTTCTCCATTCATCGCCCTTTCTGATCCGCACCAGGTTGTATGCACCCCGTAAATCTAACTTTGAAAAGATCTTAGCGTCGGTTATCTGTGTAACCAAGTCATCTATCAAGGGCAAAGGGTAGCGATTCTTTACTGTGATTTTATTCAGGCCCCGGCAATCAATGCAAGGCCACAGGCCTCCGTCTTTTTTCTTAACAAAAAAGAAACCTGCGCCAGCAGGCGACCGGGAAGGGCGAATGAACCCCTTGGCTAAATTTTCACGAATGTATTCCTGCATGGCCACTTTCTCTGGTCCAGACAAATTGTAAAGATGGCCCCTAGGGGGCATACAACCTGATCGGAGATCGATGGGGCAATCAAAGGGGCAATGTGGAGGTAACTTATCTGCAGCCTTGAGACAGAACACATCAGAATACTCGGAATATTGTGCTGGTACCCCCTCCAACTGGATCCTGGTCAGGCCCAGTGTCACGCTCCCTAAACACTGCTGAAAACAGTGAGTTGACCAGCTGGTTAGCTGACCGGTAGCCCAATTAATCTGTGGAGAGTGTAAGTGCAGCCATGGCATGCCAAGGATGACTGTGGAGGTGGTCATGTGTAACACAAAAAACTGTAGTCTCTCCTTATGTAACACCCCTATAGTGACTTCCACCTCTGGTGTCTAAGACAGCGGATGATCACTTTGCAGGGGGGAGTCATCTACTGCCGTAACCTGAATGGGTGGCTTTACTGGGGTGAACAGAATACCCAATTTCTTTGCAAATTCAAAATCCATAAAATTAGCTGCAGAGCCTGAATCAACAAAAGCCTCAGAAACCTCAGTTTTATCTTCCCATGTGACTGTACAGGGAAGGAGTAACCGTTTATCTTCCAGGGGTAAAAGCCGCGTGCCTAGGGTGCTACCCCCTACAACTCCTAGGCAATAGCGTTTCCCGGCTTGTTAGGACAATTACGTACTCTATGACCCCCCTCTGCGCAGTAATGACACAGCTGACGCAGACATCCTGCGTCTTCGCTCCACTTGGGATAGTTTCGACCGACCAATTTGCATTGGTTCGGGTGGAGGTGAGACAGGAGGAGGTGGAGTTACTGGAGGCGCAGCGTAGGACACCATTCTTACATGACTACTACCCCGGGTCTGTTTCTGATAGCGCAGTCTGCGGTCGACTCGGATGGCCGATGAAATGGCCTCATCGACTGTCTTAGGTTCAGGCAGACTTAACATGAGATCTGAAACCTCATCTGACAACCCTGATAAGAAACAATCTAATAGGGCATAGGTGTCCCACCTGGCCGAAACTGACCACCTCCTAAATTCGGCTGCGTAATCTTCGACCGGACCCCTGCCTTGACGCAAGAGCTTGAGCTTCTGCTCGGAGGTCGCGGCAAGGTCTGGGTCGTCGTAAATTACTGCCATGGCTTTAAAAAATTAATCCACTGAAGAGAGGGCCAAATCCCCGGTGGGCAAACTGTACACCCACGTCTGAGAATCGCCTGATAACAAAGTCTTAATAAATGTGACCCTTTGGGTCATATTTCCAGAAGAACGGGGTCTCAACTGAAAGTAAGATAACACTCTACTTTTAAAATTTCGGAAGTCAGATCTGTCACCAGAAAATTTCTCGGGTACAGGCACACGTATGTCAGAGCTAGGAGGGGATCACACCTCATCCACTGCTGTCTGGAGGGTTTGTAAAGAACCAGACAAGGCTTCAATCATAGTCTTGTGACTACCCAGCACTTGGTTGATGTTTTCCACCGAAGTGGCAAGTGCGCCCAGACGGTCAGTGTGTGCGTCCATTTGCATTTTTGGTCTGCTGTTCTGTAACGATCGGTGTAACACAGAGAGGATCTGATTACCGGTGAACTGCAGTCTCACCAGGAATACAGAATATACCCGATTATTGGTGATCTGCAGTATCACCGATAATCAGATATATCTACTAGCCTCTGGACACCAGAGAGAACAAGTGAGTGTTATATGCAACAGTATGCTTTGAGTACTTCTCCAGAAGTATGTTCCTTCCTAAGGCCTAGACTCTCCAGGGGGGAGGAGCTAGGCTGCGAGTAGGAAGGACAGAGCGTGAGTGACACCCGAGAGGGAGGATGTCACTAACAGGTCTGGGAACTGCCTCTAACAGTAAGGCCAGTTCTCGAGGTCGGCAAGCCAGGTCGTTAACACACAGACAGATAACGTACAGATTCAGGAGGCAGATACGAAATCCAATAGACAGACAGGGTTTGACAACGGAGTATCAGAGTAGCACAGTACAGAATCAGGAGGCAAATACAGAGTCCAGGAACGAGCAGAGTTTGGCAACAGGATATCAGAAATAGCAAGGTACAAGATCAGAGTTCAGAGGAATAGTCAGGCAAGCAGAAGGTCATAACAAATAATACAATTCAATGTTCCTAATGCTAAGGTGTGAGCTCCTTGATGTCAACACCTTTGGAAACTATGCTAGAACACAGATACAGACAAGGTCTGAGTGCTACCACGTTGTGATCGCAATGGCAGACAACCAGAGAATGACCAGCACCCAGTATATATAGTAAAGCGCTCTCCAGCGCCTCCCCTAAGTGCTGGACCAATGGCAGGTGGTGAACATGTCAGCTGACCCGCCTGGTCAGCTGACCCTTTTCTGGCTGTCATATAAGCTTTGCCTCTCAGCGCGTGCACGCGTCCTTCTGAACCTGTGTGGACTAGCAGTCCCAGCCACACCAGACATGTTTTGTAAAGCATCAGCTGACTCGGGCGCGGGAGCCGCCGCACCGCTTTCCAAGCAAGCGGCGGACCCTCCATGTCCAACCACCATGTCAGGGGTATCGCTATGCGTACAAACCGCCGCGTCCAACGCGGACTCCACCGCTCTGCCTAAGCGGCATGTGGCGGTTTCTTGGCGTTGTGCCGCCATGTTGGATGCGGAAACAGCCGCCTCACTCTGAGCCTTTTCCGCGTTTCCTCACATAAACACTCCTAGAGTGTCAGCCATGCTACTTCTTGTTAAAGTTAGCTTAGAGTAATTCATGGAACTGCACTAGGCAGTTTCCCTAGTGCAGTTAGGATTGCATATCTGTTTGTTTGTCTGTTGCGATTGTCCTGTCCCAGCGGTGGTCGACAGGAAATCGTTCTGTGTGTTTGGGTGCTAACCGGAACAGCGGTTGTTACTGGTAGCCCCTTCTGATCTGTCTTGCCTGGATCGCACTCGCCTTGCGCTAGTGCTGTGGATCCTTCTGCTCTGTCTTCCTTGATCGCACTCACCTTGCGCTAGTGCTGTGGATCCTTCTGATCCGTCTTGCCTGGATCGCACTCGCCTTGCGCTAGTGCTGTGGATCCTTCTGTTCTGTCTTCCTGGATCGCACTAGCCTCTAGCGCTGTGGATCCTTCTGATCTGTTTTCTTGTTCCTGAGTTTAGATCGCACTAGCCGTTAGCGTTAGCGGCTGTGGATCTTTCTGATCTGTGTCCCTGCTTGGATCACACTTGCTCTGGCGGAAGAGCGGTGGATCCTTTCTGCCTAGTTCTTGTTCCTCGTTTGTCTGTCTTGTCTAATACGGGCGCTTGCTGTAGGCTCGGTGAGGTAACCGTTAAGCAAGCGTTCACGTTCTTTGTTTCGTGTTTGTCTGTCGGTGGTTAGTTAGGCGTGCTTGTCTCTGTTGTGCTTAACACGCGGAGACCGCGCGATAAACGCGTTTGCTGTTGTGAATGAGTGCGGTGTTCGCGTTTAGTTAGCGTTTGTTATTTTCTTTATCATTCTCATTGTATTATTTGCTGTGCCTTTGCTCCTCTTGTGTTCTGTTCTAGTCTGTCTTGTGTCACTTCTGGCGATCGCCTTTCTCGCGATCGCATTCCTACTTTTGTTTCTGCTGATGTGTGTTCACCGTCGCAGGGTCGCAACTAGATTGGTGAACACACATTCGTCCTGCCCCTGTGCTCTTTCTCTTTATGGGCTGTTCAGCCCCGCATTGTCTTGATCTGTACAATCCCCATCTGGCATCTGTGGCCGTGCAGCGATTGTACTCGTCTGCACTCCACAGCGCCATCTGCCGGTGGGAATTGCCCTCTGCTGGTGCATTGCACCTAGCCTGAGTTCACCCAATTATACGCTTGTGGAAGGTTTTCGCTGTGTCAGTGCGCATCTCGTGCGCTGACCACGAAAACGATTCCGCAATCGTTACAGAATGACCAGCCCAACCGAAATTCCCAGGGCAGAGGGAACCTTCGATTTGCTTCAGATGTCATTGCCTAAGACGAAAGCATATGTGGATCCTATTATAGGTAGGATCGCACACTATATTAAAGCAGTTAAAAGATCTGTGCTCGTCCCTGATCCCCATCCATATGGAGATTATCTAGGTACTGGGTTATTTGAACCGCCATTTGCCTCTTGGGAAATTGGGGCCTTGTTGGAGGAATTTGATTTTGATTGGAAAGCCTTTTGCGATTTTTATATCGCAAAAAGCGCGGATCTCCTGAATGATTGTCTCGACTCTATGTACCTTTTGATTGATTCTGATGAATGTGATGATTGTGATGTGGATCTGGTGATTTATGTGTGGCAGACTATTTTGGACGAATTGCACACACACCAATTACTTCCAATAAAGAGACACCATTGTCACTTGATTATTCCTGTCTTTCTGGGGTAAAGCAAGTGAGTTTGGACACTGTGCAACCTGTAATGAATGGGTGTGACTCGACTGTGTACATCTGTGTAAATTCTGATGGAGTTTCTTCTGTTTGTTTGGAGGTTGAATCTGTGCGATCTGATGCCTGTTTCTCAGATGTTCCTGCCGATTGTGAACGGCGTGAGTGTGTCGGTTTTGTCAGTGATATGTGGGATCCCTTGTCATGTAAAAACAGATCTTCCTCTCCCAGTACTACCTTAAGATCCTCCATCTATGATCTTGCTATGGGGAAAATTCCCAAACTGTGCAGTTTCAAGAGTAAGGTTAAAGGGACTCCGAGCATGGAAAGATGCATATCATTTTAAAGCTCTCTTTCTCCTCTTTCCAATGATATATAAATCGCCGCCCTACGCCTTTTAGTTTTCGCTATTTTCGCGATTGAAATTGCCGCGGTCGCGATTTCGATCGCGAAAATAGAGAAAAGGCGTAGGGCGAAGATTTAGGTGTCGTCAGAAAGAGGAGAAAGAGAGCTTTAAAATGATATCCATCAAGCCATAGTTATATTGTATTACACAGGG
The DNA here is from genome assembly GCF_040937935.1 of Hyperolius riggenbachi. Classification (NCBI taxonomy): domain Eukaryota; kingdom Metazoa; phylum Chordata; class Amphibia; order Anura; family Hyperoliidae; genus Hyperolius; species Hyperolius riggenbachi. Next base: position 350,689,363 of record NC_090649.1, on the reverse strand, counting down.
CGACTTTTTGTCAAAGTCAGCAGCTGCATTCAGCAGAATGGAGCTGCTGACACTGGGGAAAGTGTCGGCCTGTGTAATACAATATAACTATGGCTTGATGGATATCATTTTAAAGCTCTCTTTCTCCTCTTTCTGACGACACCTAAATTGTTGCCCTACACCTTTTCGTTTTCTCTATTTTCGTGATCGAAATCGCGGTCGCGGCAATTTCAATCGCGAAAATAGCGAAAACTAAAAGACGTAGGGTGGTGGTTTATATATCATTGGAAAGAGGAGAAAGAGAGCTTTAAAATGATATGCATCTTTCCATAGTTTCTGCACTGCTCGGAGTCCCTTTAATATGATTAATAAAGTTTCTCATGTTGTTGTCACAACTTCTTCTAATATTGCTCAGTATGAATGCTCAGACCTAGTCAGGTATGAATGGGAGCCCCCATTCCATAAAAAGCAGCTAGAAGGGCTGGTGTATGAATTGGGGATCGATTCAAAGTCGTTTTGTGAGTACTACATTGCCAGAAGTGAGTCTGTCTTGAAAGCATGCATAACTTCTGCTTCCGCCTTAAGAAAAGAAAGGGGTGTGAATATGACTTTGTGAGTCCGCTGATTTGTATGTGGAAAATGATTCTGAATGAACAACGTGTAATCCACTCAGTTGATGTTTGTAAAAGCACATTGTCAGCTGGCGTTTCTGAGATCCAGCAATCCAGTCTGGAGACCTCAGAATCCCTGTCTTCAGAATGTCCAGTTTCGCAATCGATTGTGATCTTGGATTCGCAAATTTTGCATTCTGTCTCCTCGGATTCGACATCGTTAGCCGAGTCTAAGAGTGAGACATCACTTTGGGTTTGCGAATCTGACACTGAAGCATCTTTGCTGTGTCCAGAGAAGGTTTCTCTGAGCCTGCCCTGTACCATGAATAACAAAATGATGTCCACTCGCACTGACATTTGTGAGTCTCTTTCTTGCCCTGGAGAAAGTACTGATTCTCCACCCTGTACTCTGACTGGATGAGTCAGTATGGCCTTGCTTAGAATCTTCTGCAGTGTCCCTAGAGGCTCGTCTAGGTATTGCTGCTATTCTCACCTGTTTTACTGTAATTTTGGACTTACAAGCTAGTTTGACTGCTATGCAGAATTCTGGGTGCAGTGAGATTGAAGTTAGGGAGTCAGTGTGTGTTCCAGTAAATATTCCTGTACATCCCGCTCATGATGATGAAATTCAGTCTCAGCTTATGGTGGAACTATTCCTTGGACATCTGCCCTGCCTACAGAAGGTATTTAATGTTCAGCCCTGTAACATGGATAGTTCAGAATCCTTCATAGTAAACTTGGAAAATGACATTTCTGAGGTCTTAGTTGATGTTTTGGAGGTTTCCAAGTCCCTCCTAAAGGGTGCAGAACTTCTAGGAGATACCTCCTGCCCCCCAGATCCGTCTGAGGTTTTGCCCACTTCAGTGGGCATTGCTGTTGTGCTGACTACCTTTGCAGCTCTTGTGGAGCTTCACTCAGGTGTAGTCAATGGTGATATTACAGTCACAGAAAATTCGGAATTTGAGTCGGAGTCTGAGTTTTCTTTTGAAAGACCAGTACCTGTGTCCTCCATGCTGAGGAATTTGCATACGTTTGTCATGCAAATTGCCTAGCCACATCCTTTGTAGGCTTGCTCTATAAATACCATGTGATTCCACAGTACTTTGCTGGTCATTCCTTCAGGGTTTGTAGTAAACACTCCTAGAGTGTCAGCCATGCTACTTCTTGTTAAAGTTAGCTTAGAGTAATTCATGGGACTGCACTAGGCAGTTTCCCTAGTGCAGTTAGGATTGCATATCTGTTTGTTTGTCTGTTGCGATTGTCCTACCCAGCGGTGGTCGACAGGAAATCGTTCTGTGTGTTTGGGTGCTAACCGGAACAGCGGTTGTTACTGGTAGCCCCTTCTGATCTGTCTTGCCTGGATCGCACTCGCCTTGCGCTAGTGCTGTGGATCCTTCTGCTCTGTCTTCCTGGATCGCACTCGCCTTGCGCTAGTGCTGTGGATCCTTCTGATCTGTCTTGCCTGGATCGCTCTCACCTTGCGCTAGTGCTGTGGATCCTTCTGTTCTGTCTTCCTGGATCACACTAGCCTCTAGCGCTAGCGCTGTGGATCCTTCTGATCTGTTTTCTTGTTCCTGAGTTTAGATCGCACTAGCCGCTAGCGTTTAGCGGCTGTGGATCTTTCTGATCTGTGTTCCTGCTTGGATCACACTTGCTCTGGCGGAAGAGCGTTGGATCCTTTCTGCCTAGTTCTTGTTCCTCGTTTGTCTGTCTTGTCTGATACGGGCGCTTGCTGTAGGCTCGGTGAGGTAACCGTTAAGCAAGTGTTCACGTTCTTTGTTTCGTGCATTGTCTTGATCTGTACAATCCCCATATGGCATCTGTGGCCATGCAGCGATTGTACTCGTCTGCACTCCACAGCGCCATCTGCCGGTGGGAATTGCCCTCTGCTGGTGCATTGCACCTAGCCTGGGTTCACCCAATTATATGCTTGTGAAAGGTTTTCGCTGTGTCAGTGCGCATCTCGTGCGCTGACCACGAAAACGATTCCGCAATAGTTACAGTGCCCATGCGGCATGGGGTATGTGGGGAAAACCTCCAGAGCTGTCCGTGTCAGGATTAATGAACATCGTAGTAACATACGTTTTGTGACGACTGTCAGATAGTGACTCCTATCTGACAGTCTGACAGAGTCCCGGGTGCCGAAGAATGCGTGTGGCACCAAAGGAGTCGAGATTAGTCTAAGGCTAGCCGAGGTCAAAACGGAAATCAGATGTCTGACAGGCCAGTGGGTGAGACAGAAGGATAATCAATAAACAGGCAATAAGTCAGCAACAGAGATCAGATGTGCAGAGGTACCAGAGGGTCAGACAACAGCGTAAACAGTAAGACAGGCAAAGAGTCGGCAACGAGGATCAGATAGGCAAAGGTACAAGGCGTGAGACTAGAAGCAGAGTAGATAAACAGGCAATAGATCCAACACAGAGTAATCACAAGGCAATAATACACAGAATTACAAGACTAACTAGTGTACAAATCCCTGGGGTCCTGCCAGTTCCAATGTACCACGGATCTGACTACGGGTCTGAGGCTTAAAGAGAACCCGAGGTGGGTTTGAAGAATATTATCTGCATACAGAGGCTGGATCTGCCTATACAGCCCAGCCTCTGTTGCTATCCCAAACCCCCCTAAGGTTCCCCTGCACTCTGCAATCCCTCATAAATCACAGCCACGCTGCTGACAAACAGCTTGTCAGAGCTGGCTGTGTTTATCTCTATAGTGTCAGTCTGATGCTCTCCCCGCCTCCTGCAGAACTCAAGTCCCCGCCTGCATCCCTTCCCTCCCTGCTGATTGGAGGGCAGGGACCGGAGCTATGCAGGAGGCGGGGGAGCAGCTGAGACTGACACTACAGATGTAAACACAGCCTCACAGCATGGCTGTGATTTATGAGGGATTGCAGAGTGCAGGGGGACCTTAGTGGGGTTTGGGATAGCAACAGAGGCTGGGCTGTATAGGCAGATCCAGCCTCTGTATGCAGATAACATTCTTTAAACACACCTCGGGTTCTCTTTAACAGAGAACTGTCAGCTACAACAGACACCAGAGCACTGACAGCTCAAGGAATATATAGGCAGCTCTGGGTCTGTAGCCCTGCCTCCTGAACAGGTGATCAATCAGGAGTAAACTAGGGCGGAGATGTGTCAGCTGATTGCTTGATCAGCTGACACGCTTCCTAAGTCTACAAGGCCTCTCACTTGCTGCACGCGTGTGTTTGAAAGTGCCAGCATTACTAGCCTCCTCGAGAGACCTGTGTGCAGAGGAAACCTGATCACGTCTGAGGGCTGCGGAAGTAACATACCCGCACCGCTGAATGAAAGCTGCACTCGTGCTGCTGGAGGCAGCAGAGGTGAGACTGCGGTTCATGACACGTTTTTATAAAAATATTATGATGATCCTGAAAAGAAGTTTTACTCTCCCATAGGTAGACATTATCATGAATGTGGACACACTGTCAGCGATCTTCGTTGGTGTGTCCTAGAAAAAGTCTTCACGAAGGAGGGCAGTGACAGGCAAACAACGTTGTTTCAGAGGGAAAGCAGATGGATTGACAGGCTAAGTCCACTGTCCCCAAATGGACTTAATGATGAATTTAATTTAAGTTTTGTGTAAAATATTTTGTACACTGTACCTTTAAATGCAAATCTCTCTTCAACCAATTAAGTTTGTACCCGCCCAAGTTGAGGGTGTGTTTTAACTTTTAGATATATATGTGTGGGTTGGCAGTATTTGGTAACACTTGATAAAGGCCCTCAGGCTGAAACGTTGTGTTTTTGCTACTATGGTGGAATACATTTTCAAGCAATTTTTGCACAAATCCAGGTGGAGACCCAGTCATTTTTTTTTTTTTTGTGTGTGTGTGGTGTTTCCGAGCACACTTGGTGGATCCGAGTGCGTACTGGTTGACTCCCTGGTACTGAATCTCAGCAGTTGAACCTGGGGACCACTGCTATTGTTTCTGGCCATGGACAGATGTGGCATATATGTTGAAGGATGTCTGAATGAGGTTACATTGATAGAATTCATACCTTCGTTATCATTGAGTAGTTCCATTAGGTCCTGAAAAACTTGTCGGTCAGTGGTGTCCACCAATTCCATCTCCATCCTAGTTTGTTCATCCATGCTCTGATTATGGTAGATTTTCTCTAAGACAAGCTTCCTGCAAAAAAGGTAAGTGTCTTTGATTACCTCAAATTGATCTAATGGGTTGGTGGGAGACAAGGAGAGTCCCTTCTGTAGAACGGAAGTCTCAGCTGTTGTAAGGGTATAGTCCAGTGATGACTCACCTTGGCGCTCCAGCTGCGGTGAAACTACAAGTCCCATGAGGCATTGTAATACTCTGACAGCTCTATGCATAACTCGGGGAGGCAGAGGCATGATGGGATTTGTAGTTTTGTCACAGCTGGAGTGCCAAGGTTAGCCATCACTGGTATAGTCAGATAAATTGTGGATGTTGGTTACCTCTACTTGCCTGTGTTTTTCCTCGTCTTCAGAGTGGTGTTTTTCTGGGTTGCTGTCTGCAAAGCCCTTTTTATTTCTGTGGCCGCCCCTTCGGGTTCTGTGTCTGATTCTAAAAAAAATACTCTCTGATTGGGACGAATGAGATGCATTGCTGGGAGTTTTAGGTAGTTGGCCCTCCTGAGGGACACGTCTGGGGAATTTTCTGCCCCTTCCATTGCCCCTATGTCTCCATCTATATGCTTGATTGAGTGCATGATCTTCCGTCTCTAACAAGTTTCTTCTTTTTCCCATCTACAACCGTTTGTTCAATCTTGCTTAAAGCAGGCCATACACTGGCCCGATTTGCGCCCGTTTCGACAGCAGATTCGATCACTGGGATCGAATCTGCTGCCAATCGTTCACACTACACGCCGAATTTCGATCCATTTCGTCCGATCCCGTCGATCGTGCCGTGCGGAAAATAACCGTCGATCGCCCGCGGGTAAAGAGCGCATCGCTAGCGGCGTTCGAGTGCCCGACGACCGACGCAATAGAGCCCGCATACATTACCTGCTCCGCCGGCGCGACTGCAATCTCCCGGTCACCGCTGCTCCGTCTGCGCTCTGGTCTCCAGGTCCGGCATGCCTCACTTCTTCTAGCCCGGCAGGAAGTTTAAACAGTAGAGCGCCCTCTACTGTTTAAACTTCCTGCCGGGCTAGAAGAAGTGAGGCATGCCGGACCTGGAGACCAGAGCGCAGACAGAGCAGCGGTGACCGGGAGACTGCAGTCGCGCCGGCGGAGCAGGTAATGTATGCGGGCGGGCAGGGGCAGCAGCAGCAGTACCACCACAACAGATTGTGAACGGTTTCAGGCTGAAATCGGTTCACAATCTGTTTGCTGTAAAGGTAGCCATACGATCCCTCTCTGATCAGATTCGATCAGATAGGGATCTGTCTGTTGGTCGAATCTGATGGCAAATCGACCAGTGTATGGCTACCTTAAATCTTTCCTCAATTGCTCCAAGAAAGGCTGGACCAATTTCACCGAGTCAAATGTATCGATTTTGGCTTGTAATTTCGAGATTTCCTCCTTTTGAATATATTGTGATGGTTTCACCCTTGTAAGCCAAGCAAGCATCCAGAACCGCTGGTGTATAGCAAGCTTATAGCTTTAAGTTTTACACAGCCTTATCAAACCCACATGTAGACAGCCTGTTTCGGGCTTTTGGTCCTCATCAGTACATGGCAGGGATTGATAAAGCTGTATGAAATAGGGCTTGGACGAGTACAACTGATATATTGTGATATTGGGGTTTTATATTTACCAGATTTGTTATGGGTAGCTGTTTTTTGATACTAATAAACATTACTCTTTGATATATTGGTAATCTGGTGCGTTGTGAGATCTTTTTTCTTTTTCTCTGGGCACTATTACCTGATGGCTGTTTCGCACTAAAATGCACTTCCACAGAGGCTGTATTGCGGGCTCCATAATGGCTCGGCATAAATAGACTAGAGGCTCTGCGTTCATCGTGTCTGCGCCGTTCAGTACCGCCCATTACCTTTCAAAAGCGGCCAATAGAGAGATGGAATGCATATGCGTTCCACTGCGGGTTCCTGGGAAGAGCGACACCTATCTCCTACTGTGGCGCCAGCAGACCACACTTATTAGGTGGCTGCTTATGCTATTGCATGCATTGGGCCACCTGTAGAAATCCAGGTGCCATCTAGTGGCCAAAACTCAAAATGCAGCAGCTAGTGAAAGTGCTGGGGAAAAAAAATGTAATTCAACGTAGTAAAAATTTCTTAATGCTTGCAAGGTGGATCGTTTCATATTGTTATATTATGTGATAATACAAACAGATAAATGTGTGCATATATATATATATATATATATATATATATATATATATATATATATATATATATATATATACACAGTGGAGGAAATAATTATTTGACCCCTCACTGATTTTGTAAGTTTGTCCAATGACAAAGAAATGAAAAGTCTCAGAACAGTTTCATTTCAATGGTATGTTTATTTTAACAGTGGCAGATAGCACATCAAAAGGAAAATCGAAAAAATAACCTTAAATAAAAGATAGCAACTGATTTGCATTTCATTGATTGAAATAAGTTTTTGAACCCCTACCAACCATTAAGAGTTCTGGCTCCCACAGAGTGGTTAGACACTTCTACTCAATTAGTCACCCTCATTAAGGACACCTGTCTTAACTAGTCACCTGTATAAAAGACACCTGTCCACAGAATCAATCAAACAATCAAGCAGACTCCAAACTCTCCAACATGGGAAAGACCAAAGAGCTGTCCAAGGATGTCAGAGACAAAATTGTAGACCTGCACAAGGCTGGAATGGGCTACAAAACCATTAGCAAGAAGGTGACAACTGTTGGTGCGATTGTTCGAAAATGGAAGGAGCACAAAATGACCATCAATCGACCTCGCTCTGGGGCTCCACGCAAGATCTCACCTCGTGGGGTTGTCAATGGTTCTGAGAAAGGTGAAAAAGCATCCTAGAACTACACGGGAGGAGTTAGTGAATGACCTCAAATTAGCAGGGACCACAGTCACCAAGAAAACCATTGGAAACCCATTACACCGCAATGGATTAAAATCCTGCAGGGCTCGCAAGGTCCCCCTGCTCAAGAAGGCACATGTGCAGGCCCGTCTGAAGTTTGCCAATGAACACCTGAATGATTCTGTGAGTGACTGGGAGAAGGTGCTGTGGTCTGATGAGACCAAAATAGAGCTCTTTGGCATTAACTCAACTCGCTGTGTTTGGAGGAAGAAAAATGCTGCCTATGAACCCCAAAACACCGTCCCCACCGTCAAGCATGGGGGTGGAAACATTTTGTTTTGGGGGTGTTTTTCTGCTAAGGGCACAGGACAACTTAATTGCATTAACGGGAAAATGGACGGAGCCATGTATCGTGAAATCCTGAACAACAACCTCCTTCCCTCTGCCAGGAAACTGAAAATGGGTCGTGGATGGGTGTTCCAGCATGACAATGACCCAAAACATACAGCAAAGGCAACAAAGGAGTGGCTCAAGAAGAAGCACATAAAGGTCATGGAGTGGCCTAGTCAGTCTCCGGACCTTAATCCAATAGAAAACCTATGGAGGGAGCTCAAGCTCAGAGTTGCACAGAGACAGCCTCGAAACCTGAGGGATTTAGAGATGATCTGCAAAGAGGAGTGGACCAACATTCCTCCTAAAATGTGTGCAAACTTGGTCATCAATTACAAGAAACGTTTGACCTCTGTGCTTGTAAACAAGGGTTTTTCCACTAAGTATTAAAGAGGAGCTGTTAGGTATAAGGTCTCAGAGAAAATAAACACATATATCAGTAGCTAAAGATTGGCTGTACTTACATTACATATGCATTTCACTGTCCACGTTTGGATTTCACAGAATTTTTATATAGTATATGCAGAGAATGATGCTCCTGACAGCCCATGGCAGGTTCCATGTTTGTGAAGCCAAATGTGTCGTCATGTCCTGCCTGCTTCTGATCACAGAGGAGCTAGTACAGAATAACACAGTGTGCAGTGAATATTAATGAGCCATGTGGCTAGGAACAATAGCGGACTCCTGCAGTGAACTCTGCCCAGGAGATTTATCTGTGCTGTGGCTGGACTGCGTTAGAAGCTGCTGAAACTTGATCCCGTCTTCTCCTTAGCAGCCGAGGGGAGGGCCCCAGAATGCTTTGCAGTATGGAATGCGGCTTGCGTCCTCCTTAGGAGCTTAGCTGTGCTGATAAGCACACATTAAATGTAAGAGAGATCTTTATCTTTAGTAATGTCTTTTTGGCTTCTGTCTAAACTGTTTAACACAGGAGAATAGAGGTTTAAATTAGCTTCTGCAGCCTGACAGTTACTCTTTAAGTCTTTTATTGTTAGAGGGTTCAAAAACTTATTTCACTCAATGAAATGCAAATCAGTTACTATCTTTTATTTAAGGTTATTTTTTTTCGATTTTCCTTTTGATGTGCTATCTGCCACTGTTAAAATAAACCTACCATTGAAATAATACTGTTCTGAGACTTTTCATTTCTTTGTCATTGGACAAACTTACAAAATCAGTGAGGGGTCAAATAATTATTTCCTCCACTGTATATATATATATACACATACATGTACAGTCTAATTTTAATTTTCAGCAAAAGGAGGATCTACTAAATATTGATTTCATTTCTTTTTTGTGGTGCCCAAATTTATGCACCTGCTTAATTTTATTTAGCTGCTTGCCGACCGCGTCACGCTGATGGGCGTGGGCCGTGGCGGCAACCCCCTGGACTGCCTAATGCCGATCAGCGTAAAGTTCTGGGGCTTTGTTTTGCAGGAGATCGCGTACAGGCTGCGCGCGCATCTCCTGCTTGGTAGGAGGAGCGATCACCACTCGGAGATGCCGTCTAATTAGCATGTACAGTGCTGCGATCTACAGCAGCGCTGTACTGGGGACAGCCGTGTGACATGGCTGTCCCCTTCAGAGGCTCAGGGGTGACCGGCTGTCATAGGCTGAAGCCTATGACAGCTGATCACAGGGATTGGCTGGAGGGGGGAAAAAAAGACAAATGTATTTAAAAAATAAAGACATACCGTATATACTCGCATAGAAGCTGAATTTTTCAGCACAAAAAAATGTGCTGATAAGTTACCCCCCCCCTCGGCTTGTATGCGAGCCATATACTGTGCCCCCCACCTCCCAGCTGTTTTCATGCCTGCAGGGGGTGTATGCGGTAATAGGACATCTGACCTGCGGTCCCGTTGTTGCTATTGTAAAGCAGAGTGGAGATAGAAGCTTGCGTGTAGCACTTAGGATCACTGCTGTGTTCGGTGCATGTGCCCGCCCACCCCCTCCGTAACATAGTGTGGGGCATGCAGGAATAGGATAGATGGCCAGTGTCCTGTTGCGGAAGGAGCAACGGTAGAAGCTTGCGTTTTGCATGTGTGGGGCATGCGGCAATAGGACCACTCAGTGGTGTAGCTAGAAACCTCTGGGCCCCATGCGGAATCTGGATGTGGGCCCCGATGCGGAATCTGGATGTGGGCCCCCCCTATCTTGCAACACCCGAAGCACACACATATCCAAATCCCCATAGCTGTGCATGGCATGGCTATATCAATTCCGCTTTCCAGCAGCATGGCTGCCACGTTCAATTTGCAAACATATGCAGCACCCAGAGGAAATAGGGCAATTAGTAGCAAGATGCCAGTCTGAAGGAAAATAATCGTTATGTGCGCAGTATTCACCCGATAATAATTATTATGTGCGCAGCATTCATCATAAAATCGTTATGTGCGCAGCATTCACCAGAAAATAATCGTTAGGTGCGCAGCATTCACCAGATAATAATCGTTATGTGCGCAGCATTCACCAGAAAATAAACGCAATGTGGGGGCATTCACCAGAAAATAAATGCTATGTGGGGGCATTCACCAGAAAATAAACGCAATGTAGGGGCAGTCACCAGAAAATAATCGTTATGTGGGGGCAGACACCATAAAATAATCGTTATGTGGGGAGCAGTCACCAGAAAATCGTTATGTGGGGAGCAGTCACCAGAAAATAATCGTTATGTGGGTGCAGTCACCAGAAAATAATCGCTATGTGAGGGCAGTCACCAGAAAATAATCGCTATGTGGGGAGCAGTCACCAGAAATTAATCGGTATGTGGGGGCAGTCACCAGAAAATAATCGTTATGTGGGGAGCAGTCACCAGAAAATCATTATGTGGGGAGCAGTCACCAGAAAATAATCGTTATGTGGGGGCAGTCACCAGAAAATAATCGCTATGTGGGGGCAGTCACCAGAAAATAATCGCTATGTGGGGAGCAGTCACCAGAAAATAATCGGTATGTGGGGGCAGTCACCAGAAAATAATCGTTATGTGGGGGCAGTCACCAGAAAAGAATCGCTATGTGGGGGCAGTCACCAGAAAATAATCGCTATGTGGGGAGCAGTCACCAGAAAATCGTTATGTGGGGAGCAGTCACCAGAAAATAATAGTTATGTGGGGGCAGTCACCAGAAAATAATTGCTATGTGGGGAGCAGTCACCAGAAAATCGTTATGTGAGGAGCAGTCACCAGAAAATAATCGTTATGTGGGGGCAGTCACCAGAAAATAATCGTTATGTGGGGGCAGTCCCCAGAAAATAATCGTTATGTGGGGGCAGTCACCAGAAAATAATCGGTATGTGGGGGCAGTCACCAGAAAATAATCGTTATGTGGGGGCAGTCACCAGAAAATAATCGTTATGTGGGGGCAGTCACCAGAAAATAATCGTTATGTCGGGGCAGTCACCAGAAAATAATCGTTATGTGGGGAGCAGTCACCAGAAAATAATCGTTATGTGGGGGCAGTCACCAGAAAATAATCGTTATGTGGGGGCAGTCACCAGAAAATAATCGTTATGTGGGGGCAGTCACCAGAAAATAATCGCTATGTGGGGGCAGTCACCAGAAAATAATCGCTATGTGGGGGCAGTCACCAGAAAATAATCGTTATGTGGGGGCAGTCACCAGAAAATAATCGTTATGTGGGGAGCAGTCACCAGAAAAGAAACCTGTACAAATAAAAAAAATTCACTCACCTGGGCAGCCTCTGACGTGAGCTCCCCGACGTGCAGCCAGCCTCCCTCCTGCAGCTCCTCCAGTGAAGATCCTGCAGCGGAGCAGCCAGTTTCTCCCTCGCTGACAGGCAGAGTGCAGGGCTACGGCAAGATGGCGCCCGAAGCCCTGTACTGGAGACACACAAATAGTCTCTAGTGCAGGGCTTCGGCAGCCATCTTGCTGTAGCCCTGCTCTGCCTCCGGGAGAAACTGGCTGCTCCGCTGCGCTGCAGGATCCTGCTCTGCCTTCGGGAGCCAGATTTTAACACCTGGGGGGTCCAGGCCCCCGGGCCCCTCCCTTGCCTCTTTAGGAGGCGGGCCCGGTCGCCACGGCGACCCCTGCGACCACGGGCCCTACGCCCATGGGACCACTGACCTGTGTCACATTGTGGCAGGAGTGGAGCAGAGAGCGACAGCATCACGTGCATCGCCAGGGATTCACGTGATTCTCTGATGAACTCGCCATCTAGTGGCGTCTTGAGGCACAGAAAAAGAGACACACGAAGATGCTAAAGAAGGATCACTGGCACTGCACGGGACGCGATTGCTCGCTCAGAATGGGACACAGGTCAGTCATTCCACATCGTTACGAAGGGTAGGCGAGCACAGACCCAGCACACAGCGGGGATCCCCAGTGCTACACGGCGTGCTTATATCTCCACTCTGCTCCTGCCACAACCGGGACACAGGTCACTTGTTCTATTGCCGTATGCCCCACATGTTGCGCGAGGGGTGGGCACAGACACTGGGCACAATGGGGACCCCAGTGCTGCAAGGCATGCTTCTCTCTCCACCCTTCTTAATTGTAGCCACAACAGGGACAAAGGTCAGTTGTCCTATTGCCACACGCTCCACACCATGTTGGGCCGGGGGCTGGTACAGAAACAGAACAACAAGGATCCCCAGTGCTGTATGTTTCTCTCAATATTTACACTGTCCTGGTTAATGAAGCTGAACAGCTGCTGGTGATCAATAGCTAGGTAATCAAAATCAAACTTCACCACAGGCAAACAATAACTGATTAAAAAGTGCTGCCCTCTCAGTGCTTGGAGGATGTTTACTGCCTGAGTCTGCATCATAACCTTACCTTATGGCATCTGTGCCCCTGCTATTTATACTGTCTGGCTATGTATACTTTGCTGTCTATTTACCCTATATTCGGGAGCAGGGTTATACTGGGGAGTGGGCATATATGCGAGTCAATCCCTTTTTCCTGATTACAGGGGGGAAAGTGGGTACCTCGGTTTATATAACAATAATATTTATATAGCGCTTTTCTCCCTGGGTACTCAAAGCTCTATATGCGGGTCGGCTTATATGCGAGTATATACGGTAAATATTTATTTAAAAAAATAAACACTGAGGGAGCAATCAGACCCCACCAGCAGAAAAGCTCTGTTGGTGGGGACAAAAGAGGGGGGGGGGGGAAGAAATCACTTGTGTGCTGTGTTGTGTGGCCCTGCAGCTTGTTCGGCTGTGTTGTGTGGCCCTGCAGCTTGGCCTTAACCACATAAGGACCACAGTCTTTTCACCCCTTAAGGACCAGAGCCTTTTTTTTCCCATTCAGACCACTCCAGCTTTAATGGTTTATTGCTCGGTCATACAACCTACTATCTAAATGAATTTTACCTCCTTTTCTTGTCACTAATACAGCTTTCTTTTGGTGCTATTTGATTGCTGCTGCGATTTTTAGTTTTTATTATATTCATCAAAAAAGACACAAATTTTGTCCAAAAAAATGATTTTTTTTAACTTTCTGTGATAAAATTTGTCAAATAAAGTAACATTTCTGTATACATTTTTGTCCAAATGTATTGTGCTACATGTCTTTGATAAAAAAAACCCCATTCAGTGTATATTTATTGGTTTGGGTAAAAGTTTTTACAAAATTATTTACAAACTATGGTGCAAAGCATTTTGAAGCATCTCTGACTTTTCTGAGCACATGTTTCATGAGTTGCTAGAATTCCAGGATAGTATAAATACCCCCCAAATGACCCCATTTTGGAAAGAAGACATCCCAAAGTATTCACTGAGAGGCATGGTGAGTTCATAGAATTTATTTTTTGTCACAACTTAGTGGAAAATGACACTTTGTGACCAAAAAAAAGAAAAGTTTCCATTTCTGCTAACTTGTGACAAAAAAAAAAATTAAAACTGCCACGGACTCACCATGCTCCTCTCTGAATACCTTAAAGTGTCTACTTTCCAAAATGGGGTCATTTGTGGGGTGTTTACTGTCCTGGCATTTTGGGGGTGCCTAATTGTAAGCACCCCTGTAAAGCCTAAAGGTGCTCATTGGACTTTTGTCCCCTTAGCGCAGTTAGGCTGCAAAAAAGTGCCACACGTGGGATTGCCGTACTCAGGAGAAGTAGTATAATGTGTTTTGGGGTGTATGTTTACATATACCCATGCTGTAAGAGAAATATCTCTGTAAATTACAATTTTTTGATGTTTTTACAAACAATTGTCCATTTATAGAGAGATTTCTCCCACCCAGCATGGGTATGTGTAAAAATACACCCCAAAACACATTATACTACTTCTCCTGAGTACGGCAATGCCACATGTATGGCACTTTTTTGCACCCTAACTGCGCTAAGGGGCCCAAAGTCCAATGAGTACCTTTAGGATTTTTACAGGTCATTTTGAGACATTTGGTTTCAAGACTACTCCTCACGGTTTAGGGCCCCTAAAATGCTAGGGCAGTATAGGAACCCCACAAATTATTCCATTTTAGAAAGAAGACACCCCAAGGTATTCTGTTAGGAGTATGGTGAGTTCATAGAAGATTTTATTTTTTTGTCACAAGTTAGCGGAAATTGGTTTTTATTGTTTTTTTTTTTTCACAAAGTGTCATTTTCCGCTAACTTGGAAAGAATACATGCTAAGGTATTCCATGAGGGGCATGGTGAGTTCATAGAAAATTTTATTTTTTGTCACAAGTTAGCGGAAAATGACACTTTGTGAAAAAAGCAAAACAATTTCTGCTAACTTGTGACAAAAAATAAAATCTTCTATGAACTTACCATGCACCTCACGGAATACTTTGGGGTGTCCTCTTTCCAAAATGGCATCGTTCGTGGGGTCTGTCCTGGCATTTTAGGGTCTCTGCAATCATTACATGTATGGCCAGTATTAGGAGTTTCTGCTATATTCCTTAAATTAGGCATACGGGTAATGCACTCTGGGCTGAAAGGAAAAATGAATGAATTTGGGGTTTTCATGAGTTGTATGCCAAAATCATCAATATTAAAACAATAAAAGGCTTGAACTACTTCAGTTGTGTGTATTTGAATCTAAAATATATGAAAGTCTAATGTTTATCAGTACATTACAGAAAATAATAAGCTTTATCACTTTATCACAATATGCTAATTTTTTGAGAAGATCCTGTATGTATATATATATATATATATATATATATATATACACACACATACATACATATATATATATATATATATATATATATATATACACACACACATACATATATATATGTATGTGTATATATACAAACACACATATATATATATATATATATATATATATATATATATATATATATATATATATATATATATATACATACACACACACACACACACACACACACACACACACACACACACACACATATATATATATACATATATATATATACATATACACACATACTATTATTATTATTATTATTTTTTATTTATATAGCGCCAGCATCTTCCGTAGCGCTATACATAGTACAAACAAATAGTGGGGAACAAATATACTTAAGAAATACAAGACACTATACAGTCATGACATTGAATAGAATAAATATCAACGGCTGTAGTCGGCACCATCTGTTATAAGCTCTTTTATTGTCAATTAAAAAGACACATGACAGCGAAATAGCAACGTTTCAGAGGACAACCTCCTTTCTCAAGCTCTATCAGTGTCTGCAATACATACATTTTACATTTCCTTATATAGCTACTAAGATGGAGAACTAACCAATCATATGTCCGCATTGCCCTATGGCGACCAATCCCCGTCCACCTAAACCCGCGGACTTGATGGGGAACTTCTTACCAAAACTCAAACGGACATGCGTACAGATGGACGCGTCATCCTACGCAACAGGGCGGAGATTCACGTGACCCGGAGCTGAGAACACCAAAACCGCCGACCAGTCATATGGGGGCAGCAGATGACATCACCCACTGGTTACGCCTACCGAGTGAGGCGGACCAGATGGGGAACTGCCTCACATACGGCCAAAATGTGGCCTCCTACTGGACTGACGTCTACAACCACGTGAGCGAAGATGTTCACCGCTCACGTGTGTTGTCGGCGTAAATAGCAACCAGGGACGCTTTCCGCCCTGCAGCATAGTAACAGAGCACGCCATGACAAGCAACCCGTGCAGCAGGAAGCTGCACTGTCAAAACATAAATAAACAGTACCAATCCATGTGGAGAGCAATAATACATAACATTGTCTGAACAAGTCTCTCAATATTGATCTTATGTACAAAAGTTAAACTACGTCCTAGAGTCCTATAGGAGTGGTGTCATATCATACTCTCTATTCAGACCCCTAGGGGATAGGGTATCCAACATACGTATCCATTTGGACTCACAATACAGTAATTTCTTAAGTCTGTCTCCCCCCCCCCCCCCCCCCCGTCTCAGTGGCTTGATGTGTTCTAGGACTTGAAACCTAAGTTGGTTGACCGAATGTTTTGCCTGTACAAAATGAGAAGGGACAGCTAGTTCTAATGCTGGTTTTCTAACAGTACTTTTGTGTGCTGAAATCCTATCTTTTAGTCTCTGTGTGGTCTGTCCAATATATAACAGACCACACGGACATTTTAGGGCATAGACTACATACTTAGTGTTACAGTCATATTGACCCTTAATAAAGAATGTTTTACCACTATGGGGATGGGTGACATAGCTACCTTTAATCACACTATTACAATGTACACATCCTAAGCAAGGATATGTGCCTTTGGGTCTGGTGGATCTATAGACATTCTTTTTAGTGGGACCCAAGTCTGCATGGACTAATATATCCTTTAATGTTGGTGCTCTCCTATAGGACATAAGTGGAACTGTCTGGAATTCATCAATTTGAGGGAAATTATCCCTCAACAGGTGCCAGTTTTTTTGTATAACCCTCGCTATACCTTCACTGGCTACATTATACTGACTGACAAATGGAATTCTCTTGTTCTGTCCCCTCCCACGATTGGTCCTGTCAGTTCTGTCATTTTTGTCAACCTGTTGTCTCACCCTATCCAATAATGATTGGGGGTATTGTCTCTTTCTAAATTTGAGTTGCATCTCATCCAACCTATCCTGGCATATATTGTCATCATTAACTATACGTCTCACCCTTTGGAACTGACTCCCTGGAATAGATAACTTAGTACCAGGGGGATGGAAACTGTCAAATGACAAAGTTGAATTCATGTCAGTCGGTTTGACGTAAATGTCAGTGGTCAATTTACCCTCATGTAGCCTAACCAGTACATCAAGATAGCTGACTTCTACCTCATTATCATGGACAGTCAATTTAATGCTTGGACACTGTGCCTCCACCTCGATCACAAACTCCAATAAGCTCGAACGTGGCCCCACCCACACACAAAAAATATCGTCAATATAACGCATCCAACATATAGCATTCTTCAAAAAAATTGTATTCGTGTATATAAATGCTTCTTCATATGCGTTCATAAAAATATTTGCGTAGGTAGGGGCCACGTTCGAGCCCATCTCCGTCCCTCTAAGCTGCAAGTAAAACTGTTCTTCCACCAAAAAATAATTACATGTTAGTAGTAGTTGTAACAACCTACATATAAATTTCCTCTGCGTTACAGAGTAGTCTGATGCACACATCAGGATGTGTTCAACCGCCTCCACACCTCCATCGTGAGGGATGGAGGTGTAGAGGGATTCCACATCCATAGTAACTAGTAGGGCCCCTTTTGGAATTTCTGTAATTTTCCCTATTTCCTCCAAAAACATAGTTGTATCCCTAAGGTATGACTTTCCTGCTAAGACAAAAGGTCTCAAAACCTGATCTAAATATTTTGCTAGCGGGGAAAAAATGGAATTAATTCCAGCAACTATAGGGCGGCCAGGGGGGTGGGTTCTATGTTTGTGTATTTTAGGACAGATGTAAAAAACTGGAATGATCGGGTGATCCTGTATCAGATATTGTTTCAACTTGTCATCTATGACGTTCTCACAGTACGCTTGATGTACCAGTCTTTTAATGTTCTCAAAAAATTCTACAGTTGGATCCACCGGTAATTTTCTGTAAGTTGTAGAGTCTGATAACAATCGATCAATCTCACTCTTGTAATAATCACTGTCCATAATTACCACCGCTCCCCCTTTGTCCGCCTGTTTAATTACGATGGATTTGTCATCACAAAGTTCCTTAAGTGCTTGGCGTTGTTCCTGATCTAAGTTGTGTCGAATGTGACAATTGGGGCCCAAGTTCAAATTTTTAAATATGCAATCCACTTCCTCCATAACTTTCCTCACAAATGTATCAATGATCTGACATGAGGGAGGGTTAAATTTGCTTTTCACAAATAGCTTGGTGTCCTTGAGCTTAAGCTGATCTTTTTCAAAATTTTGGTGTTGAAAAAACACTCTCTCCTGAGGTTGGCTAAAAAAATATTTCAGACGGATCGCTCTAAAAAATCTATGCAGGTCTATGTCAAGATCAACCCGGTTAGGCCAATGGGTAGGTGCAAATGATAGTCCTTTTTCCAGAAGAGACTGTTGAGAAAAGGTAAGATGTTTCACTGATATGTTCACCACTATGGTTTCGACTGGGTTGCTCTCTGGCTGTTTGCTCTGGGCTGTCTGGATCGTGGTCTCAGGCGTTCTTTTATGTTTCCACCGCCTGCCCCCTCTACGATGTCTTCGCTGGACACATTGTCTGATGACGTGGTCTGTTCCAAAAAAATCAGTAGATTCACCTCTCTGTCCCCTTTGACGGTATTCATATGGTTTCGTTTTTACTATCCTCCTTCTCTGAGGTCCAGGTCTCTGCCATTGATAGACATAGCCTGTCGTATAGTCTAAGGCATCCCTCTGGAATTTTTCTCGTTTTATGTTCTGAATCTGTTTTTTATGTACTTCCAGGGTATTGCCAAGGTCCACCACATATTTTGCATATTCATCCGTGGGTGTATTATCAAATAGTCTCTGTTTCAAATCACTGATTTGTTTATCCAATTTCGGTATTTCCATCATAATTCTATCAATTGTTAACGTCATCGAATCAAATGAGGCTTTGTTCCAGATAAATGACCATGTATGGCAAAAACCAGTATCAGTAGGGAACAATAGTGGACTGACGAGGTAACGTAGGCCCCTAGGGATCCTTTTGTTCCTATGGTATTCTGCTAGTGTTGCAGCTTGTAATTCCAATGAGATCTTCATTTTAGACACTTTTTCCAGTTGTCTCTTCACAGATTTGTCATCCACTGTAGATAAATATGTAACCTCTGTAGTGACCTGGGCCATGATCCTGGCCGTGTCCTCAGGTGTATAAGAGAAAATGAGCTCGTCCATCTGTAAATTCTCCATCGTGGAAACTGGGTGCAAGTCTTGTGCTGAAATCTTGAACAATCGTGTTTGAACAGCACCCCAGTTGTCTTCAAAGTCGATGTGCCAGACTAATGGAGATAGAGCACTTCTATTTCCCAAGTCATATCAACGGCTGTAGTCGGCACCATCTGTTATAAGCTCTTTTATTGTCAATTAAAAAGACACATGACAGCGAAATAGCAACGTTTCGGAGGACAACCTCCTTTCTCAAGCTCTATCAGTGTCTGCAATACATACATTTTACATTTCCTTATATAGCTACTAAGATGGAGAACTAACCAATCATATGTCTGCATCGCCCTATGGCGACCAATCCCCGTCCACCTAAACCCGCGGACTTGATGGGGAACTTCTTACCAAAACTCAAACGGACATGCGTACAGATGGACGCGTCATCCTACGCAACAGGGCGGAGATTCACGTGACCCGGAGCTGAGAACACCAAAACCGCCGACCAGTCATATGGGGGCAGCAGATGACATCACCCACTGGTTACGCCTACCGAGTGAGGCGGACCAGATGGGGAACTGCCTCACATACGGCCAAAATGTGGCCTCCTACTGGACTGACGTCTACAACCACGTGAGCGAAGATGTTCACCGCCCACGTGTGTTGTCGGCGTAAATAGCAACCAGGGACGCTTTCCGCCCTGCTGCATAGTAACAGAGCACGCCATGACAAGCAACCCGTGCAGCAGGAAGCTGCACTGTCAAAACATAAATAAACAGTACCAATCCATGTGGAGAGCAATAATACATAACATTGTCTGAACAAGTCTCCCAATATTGATCTTATGTACAAAAGTTAAACTACGTCCTAGAGTCCTATAGGAGTGGTGTCATATCATACTCTCTATTCAGACCCCTAGGGGATAGGGTATCCAACATACGTATCCATTTGGACTCACAATACAGTAATTTCTTAAGTCTGTCGCCCCCCCCCCCCCCCCCCCGTCTCAGTGGCTTGATGTGTTCTAGGACTTGAAACCTAAGTTGGTTGACCGAATGTTTTGCCTGTACAAAATGAGAAGGGACAGCTAGTTCTAATGCTGGTTTTCTAATAGTACTTTTGTGTGCTGAAATCCTATCTTTTAGTCTCTGTGTGGTCTGTCCAATATATAACAGACCACACGGACATTTTAGGGCATAGACAGTTCTGTCATTTTTGTCAACCTGTTGTCTCGCCCTATCCAATAATGATTGGGGGTATTGTCTCTTTCTAAATTTGAGTTGCATCTCATCCAACCTATCCTGGCATATATTGTCATCATTAACTATACGTCTCACCCTTTGGAACTGACTCCCTGGAATAGATAACTTAGTACCAGGGGGATGGAAACTGTCAAATGACAAAGTCGAATTCATGTCAGTCGGTTTTGACGTCAGAACATAAAACGAGAAAAATTCCAGAGGGATGCCTTAGACTATACGACTATGGCAGAGACCTGGACCTCAGAGAAGGAGGATAGTAAAAACGAAACCATATGAATACCGTGTATAGCGAGGGTTATACGAAAAAACTGGCACCTGTTGAGGGATAATTTCCCTCTAATTGATGAATTCCAGACAGTTCCACTTATGTCCTATAGGAGAGCACCAACATTAAAGGATAAATTAGTCCATGCAGACTTGGGTCCCACTAAAAAGAATGTCTATAGATCCACCAGACCCAATGGCACATATCCTTGCTTAGGATGTGTACATTGTAATAGTGTGATTAAAGGTAGCTATGTCACCCATCCCCATAGTGGTAAAAAATTATTTATTAAGGGTCAATATGACTGTAACACTAAGTATGTAGTCTATGCCCTAAAATGTCCGTGTGGTCTGTTATATATTGGACAGACCACACAGAGACTAAAAGATAGGATTTCAGCACACAAAAGTACTATTAGAAAACCAGCATTAGAAATAGCTGTCCCTTCTCATTTTGTACAGGCAAAACATTCGGTCAACCAACTTAGGTTTCAAGTCCTAGAACACATCAAGCCACTGAGACGGGGGGGGCGACAGACTTAAGAAATTACTGTATTGTGAGTCCAAATGGATACGTATGTTGGATACCCTATCCCCTAGGGGTCTGAATAGAGAGTATGATATGACACCACTCCTATAGGACTCTAGGACGTAGTTTAACTTTTGTACATAAGATCAATATTGGGAGACTTGTTCAGACAATGTTATGTATTATTGCTCTCCACATGGATTGGTACTGTTTATTTATGTTTTGACAGTGCAGCTTCCTGCTGCACGGGTTGCTTGTCATGGC
The DNA here is from genome assembly GCF_040937935.1 of Hyperolius riggenbachi. Classification (NCBI taxonomy): domain Eukaryota; kingdom Metazoa; phylum Chordata; class Amphibia; order Anura; family Hyperoliidae; genus Hyperolius; species Hyperolius riggenbachi. The sequence goes on along the minus strand of NC_090649.1, from coordinate 350,667,816 downwards.
GTGCTCTGTTATTATGCAGCAGGGCGGAAAGCGTCCCTGGTTGCTATTTACGCCGACAACACACGTGAGCGGTGAACATCTTCGCTCACGTGGTTGTAGACGTCAGTCCAGTAGGAGGCCACATTTTGGCCGTATGTGAGGCAGTTCCCCATCTGGTCCGCCTCACTCGGTAGGCGTAACCAGTGGGTGATGTCATCTGCTGCCCCCATATGACTGGTCGGCGGTTTTGGTGTTCTCAGCTCCGGGTCACGTGAATCTCCGCCCTGTTGCGTAGGATGACGCGTCCATCTGTACGCATGTCCGTTTGAGTTTTGGTAAGAAGTTCCCCATCAAGTCCGCGGGTTTAGGTGGACAGGGATTGGTCGCCATAGGGCGATGCGGACATATGATTGGTTAGTTCTCCATCTTAGTAGCTATATAAGGAAATGTAAAATGTATGTATTGCAGACACTGATAGAGCTTGAGAAAGGAGGTTGTCCTCCGAAACGTTGCTATTTCGCTGTCATGTGTCTTTTTAATTGACAATAAAAGAGCTTATAACAGATGGTGCCGACTACAGCCGTTGATATGACTTGGGAAATAGAAGTGCTCTATCTCCATTAGTCTGGCACATCGACTTTGAAGACAAATGGGGTGCTGTTCAAACACGATTATTGAATAGAATAAATACAGATACATACATAGTTGATATGTAGTTGGTACATGTACACATGTACATATGTTAAAATAACAGCAGTATGAGAAACACTAGGAGAAGGTCCCTGCCCTTGCGGGCTTACAATCTAGAGCAGGGGTGCCCACACTTTTTCGGCTCGCGAGCTACTTTAAAATTTGCCAAGTCCAGGAGATCTACCAACATTTAAAGTGTTGCAGACCCCCCCCCCCCCCTTCCCCGGTCACGAATAGCTCCAGTATAGGTTCCTTCAGCAAAGGTAGCTGGGTACAGGTGCCTTTAGCATAGGTAGGTGGGGATAGGTGCCTTCAGCATAGGTAGGTGGGGATATGTCCCTTTAGCATAGGTAGGTAGGGATAGGTGCCTTTAGCATAGGTAGGTAGGGATAGGTGCCTTTAGCATAGCTAGGTAGGTAGGGATGGGTCCCTTTAGCATAGGTAGGTGGGGATGGGTCCCTTTAGCATAGATAGGTGGGGGTGGGTCCCGTTAGCATAGGTAGGTGGAGGTGGGTCCCTTTAGCATAGGTAGGTGGGGATGGGTGCCATTAGCATAGGTAGGTGGGGATGGGTGCCATTAGCATAGGTCGGTGGGGGATGGGTCCCTTTAGTATAGGTAGGTGGGGGATGGGTCCCTTTAGCATAGGTAAGTAGGTGGGGGTGGGTCCCTTTAACATAGGTAGGTAGGTGGGGGTGGGTCCCTTTAGCATAGGTAGGTAGGTGGGGATGGGTCCCTTTAGCATAGGTAGGT